>NW_001889886.1:0-8279 GCF_000143565.1 Laccaria bicolor S238N-H82
AGTACGATATTCTATTACTGTAGAAAACCGTTAACATACATCTCTATAACAATATAAGATAGGCAGTTTTTCTATCAGACGAAAAAAAATAAAAGTCTGACTGGCCCCAAGGATCACCCCAGGCGTGACGGTTCGGAGTGGCAATTTACCTTCAACTTTCAAGGCCCCTTCTTTGAACGTGTGAAATGGGCCTTCAAGGTAAATTGGAGGTGACAGCCGCCACTCAAATCCAAATCCGGAACCGGATCGCGGCAGATCTTTGCATGGTAACCACCTGTAACAGCCTGTAACCACGGCTCGTTGACACTTACAGTGTCACCGGAAGTGCCTAAGCATCATACATACAGACAGTAAGAAAGTCAGTCGTCTATGAGCAGGTCCACACCTACCGTACTGTCGTTTGTTTTCTCTATCGCTGTCTGCTGCCAAATACTCATGAAATAAACTGTACATAATTGATACATCTACAAAAACGACAGTGTCTAAGATAGTCAGTGTCCAAGGTACAAAAGTCCACGAAATGAGAAAGGAGGTTCTAGAATGTTGTGCAAGATGCCCTCCTCGGACCCCTATGTTCCTCTATACGAGCCCCTGGGCCACTCGCCGTCGGACCACCATATTGCGCTTGCAGTGGTTGGTAATAACCCGATTGAGGGTTGGCTGCAGCCTGACCATCTGCTCGGGGTGCTGGCTGCGTTGGTGGATAGGGGGGATGCACACGAGCGAGTCCACTATTCCGAGCTACTTCCTGCACCGATGGATGGGACAGATCGGCACGAGGAGGGGGTAATGTCGACACGGTCGTATGCCTGGGGTGGTAGATTCGTTGGTTGATCCAATTGCGCCACCACCAATAACGAGAACCTCCCCGCGGTTTGGATGGCTCGTGAGCGGGAGATGGCGATCATCTCTTGGCATCTGAATGCACAGGTCATTTTTTGCCTGCTCAGAGTCCGACAAAGGGAGTGATAGCCAGCTGCACGGGGGACTCATCAGGTACCCTCGTCCACGCCATGGGAACAGAAACACAATTACTCAATATTCTCCGCCAAGTCTCCCCAATTGGCACGCATCCACTGGCTATCAACCAAACGCCTCCTGAAATCCCTATGACGTTGCAAGATTCATGCAGCCAGGACCCTTTCCTTGGCTGAAAGCTCCAACTCAGGCATATCCATCATCTTCGTCAACGCAGAAGGCCTAGAAGCGCCTGCGCTCGAAGGCGACACACTCAAACTCCCCGCGCCGCCCATCCAAGGAAACAAAATGCTCGTGGCTGCAGAAACAGATGCCTGGACAATGGAAGAAGACATACTCGGTTCCTTTGGATGCTGTTCGACCGTGAACCTCCAAAAGGAGAGCATACCATCCGCAAAATTGAAGTCCTAAGACGCTGTCAGAACCTGCAAAACTCGAGGGATTAACACGACGGTACCTGAGAGATCCGGTGGTTGACTTGCGAAATGAATCCTTCACCGCCGTATGTGAAATTACAATATGAAACCACCCATTGACGCTCTTCGTGACCTGCGCAGGTGCATCCGAAAAGCTCTGCGGCGGCAGCGTAATCACAGTTGCCGTATACGATACGTAGGCAACAGCGTCATCCCCATGTTCAAAGCACTCAGCGTCGTCGGAGGCCAGGCGAAAGACGCGGTGGATGAGGCAGGGATGGTGTGGTGTTCCGGTTTGCCATGGTAAATACGCGGAGAAGGATCTGGCGGGGAGGAGAGGGAGCTGAGGCTACGCGTGGATCGGTGAGGATCCACCCGTTGGGGTGGCCGAGTTGGTAGGACTGGCAAAGGGAGGCTTCAATATTTCCTGACACTTGTGATGCTCCCATCTAGTAAGTGGTTTTAATGTCAGCCTCGCTCGTAATGGAGGGGAAGGGGGAAAGAAAAACCAACCTTCCAAGTCCAGGAAAACCAATCACCAAGCGCGTGAAATTGAGCCTCAATAAAATTCTGTATGCCGGCTTTCATAGCGGCACTATAACTCACCCAATCATCGTGCGTCGTATCACATCTCAGCGTTGGTGGAACCGTCACCAATGAAGACGGTCACTGAGGAGGGAAGATATGTGTGGGAGGTATTGCCTCAACACTTCGACACTTGCACCATGGCCTGGAAAGAGAATATTGAGTAAAATTATCATGAAGTCGATGGAGATCAGCAACTGACCTCATCGATATCGCATAGCACGACTTGTACAACGGTATCGTGCTTCATAATCCTCCATCGCCACCGCCAATGACGATCACTTCTTAGGGTTGGGATGGCTCGCGAGCAGGAGATGGATGATCATCGACATCCCTTGGTATCTGAATGTGCAGGTCATTTTTCCCTACTCAACATTGGACACAGAAAGCTCACTTACGAGAATTCAGCCTCAGGTACACTGAATAGCACCATCAAAAACAAAAATGTTTCTATAAGCCCCCGATTCGAAAAGCAGACCATCATCCGGCCAAACAATTCACCCACAATCCCAGCCACATTTTCCGCGTCCCACCCGTCGTCTTGGCCCGGTTTGTCTGCAGTGACAGTGCTGACAATGCCCGTTGTGCTTCACTATCAACACACTTGTCGTCATTGATGGTTCAGAGGGGAAGGAGGAGGTAAAAGTGTTGCATGAGCTGTCGAAGAACGTCGTGGTTTGGGCGGTTACTAGAACTTGAACACGTCACGCGACATCCGGGCACCGTCCGTTCCACCACACATGATATTCATTGTCAATCAGTATCACTACGTCGCCTCTCTGAGGTCAAAAAACACTTACATTGGCATTCCAGACGGCCCTGGAGCATATTCGTGGTTTTATATTACAGCTCTACTGTCAGGGGAAAGTGCGATTAAAAATCAGACGGTGAGCAACGTTACTCACTTGTTTGGCTACTTACATTTACTTTAGTTCCTCTTTACAATGTAGCACGAACGTCCCAAACAACCCATCCACCACTCGCTCGAACTCACAACCTCACTCAGACGCGCTCTCAGTCAGTCACTCCAACACGCTCACAAACTCTCTCCAAAATGCAGGATCTTCAAGCAGCCTTCTGCACATTCCACATCCCACCCGGACAATTAGGGCCTCCTCTCCCGATGCCTCACACCAACGCACGACCACGCCGCAACTCATACAGCGCAAATGTCAACGCTAGCTTACCAACTCCCTCCAGGCCCAGCCGGTCGCCCAGACACCCCGCATACGAGTGTTTGAGGGAGTGCATGTCGTTTTGGGAGCAGAGGATCGTTTGGGGGGATCACGATGCGTTTCAGTGGGTTCTTTCTTTGCTTAGCTTGATGAACGGGTGTTGACGGGGGGAAATGTGTAGGCACGTTAGCCTTTTATTGTTACAAAGAGAGTCGAAGAGGCTGATGCGTAGAGGGTAGTTAGGTTCTTTGAGTAGGTGCGCATTTATTCGCTTTTTTCGATCTTTTAGGCTGACCATTACAGGCACGCATAGAATGGATGATGTCGCTAGGCGACGAACTCGGTGGTCCTGAACGCGCAAAAGCAATGATCAACGCACAGGGATTTTCCCCGCGTCATTGACATCCTCGACTATCTGACGAGAACCGCACTCGAGCCCATTTGGGCTTGGCCGCGAGGCGGAATATCTGAGCTCGAAAAAACGACGTCAGGCGGGAAAGACCTTGCAACCCTCCTCAGTACGTCTAGCCTTCGACGACCCCCTTTAGATTTCAATGTTTTCCCATTTCAGTCAACCTCAATCAGCTCGCGGGCGACGACGATAGAATGCCCGATGAGGTTGTTATTGCTAACATGAGGTTTGCTTGACGTCTTTGGGATATAAAGCTGTTTTAAACGCTCTTGCAGCTCCATTGTCTAAGAAACGACATCAGGCGCTCTGTCTCGGCTCCTGTGTTCGATGGCCAACGATAATGACATGCAAAATCGTCTGCGCAAAGAACTCTTTGATACTCACGCTGTAAGCGATATCAAGTTTGTTTCGACACGCTAATATTGACCCGTGTTACCCTATAGACCAAGGGCAATGAAGGGTTTAACAATAATGAATCAAATGAACTCCCTCTCCTGGATGCGGTGCGCCGTGAAGCCCTCCATCTCTTCGCGCCGGTTACTTTTGTATGAAGACAGTAAGTCGTTGGTCTATTCAACCATCGAAAGTAGCCTTTCTGAATATTACGCACGTCGCTTCAGGACGATTGAATATTGCCTCATCCCTCTCCATTTCCCCATCCACGACTCCAAGACTGTTGTAGAAACCAAGGAGCTCCTGATCACAAAAGGGACCTCGCTGTATGTTGGCTTGGGCGTCGCCAATCGATCTGCTGCGATTTGGGGGCCTGACGCCAGTGAACTGTGGCTCGGGAAAGCAGGTTTGGATGGTACCGCGAACAGTGTGAAGATGCCTGGTATCTTTTCCAATGCGTGATTGGCTATCTCATCATCCATTACAAGTAGATGAGCTCAATTATGTCCCTTTCCTAGCATGACATTCTTGGGCGGCGGTAGAGCTTGCCCGTAAGTGGCTTATCCAGTTGTGAACCCATGAAATTTGTTCGCTTTGCTAGAAATCAGTCAGTTACTTCCTCTCCTCACTCGCGTAATGTGATTTGACTATGATCATGCATTAATTAGAACTGGTGTTGTCCGTCATCCTGCCCCACTTCTCGTTTGAAGCGGTTACCGAAGAAATTGAATGGCGGCTTCGTATCACAGTCATGCCTTATGCCAAGGGTAAAGTGGGCGAAGATCCGAAGGCCCCAATGAGAATCGGGGCCATCTAGCTGTTCTTTTTGCGCAATTGGAGACTGTATCTTGAGTATACATACTCAACTTTGATTATTTATCACCAAATGGGCCTTCACGCAAATCGACGATTTTGAGTGGGGGTGCCAATGAATGAAGACATGGAAAAGGCTGTCACCTTGCAAACCTTCTCGAAAGGAGTCTCTAGGTATGCTGGTTTGAGCGCTTTATGTCCGACCTTACGGCACCATGACCACCTAATATGAAGCACCGCTAGCTTTGACCAAGCATGAAATGTACCAAGCGGTTCCTCAACGAAAAGGTATCATCATGTTGTCAGCTGTAACCTATTGAACAGTACTATTTTTACATAACCGGCAGTCAAACCGGCAACAACAGCGACTGGAAGAGGGTAGTAAGTGGAACTGGCTTCATTGACGGTAGAACTGACTATCGTGAATGGAACCGCCTAAAGATCTCGATCGTTGGATATAAATGGATAAGCGGGTCAGGGCCCAGGCCTTGAAGGCCCATTACTCCCTATCAAAAGAATAGGCCTTTGAGGCCTTCGGGGGACGTAAAAGATGGCGCCTTAGGTGCGGACTTGCCAGTCATTGAAGCACTTGACGTTGACAAGCGATTCTGGAATGATGTGAGTCCCCTTGGTGAGATATCATAGTGGAGTCGATACAATGGCTTATCTCAAGCATGCTGTTCGTTCAGAACCGGGAATCTTCGCTCACACATTTCCTAAATTTGTTTAACCGTCTTGAGTACATCGCTAACTTTGTTGATTCAAACTTCATTGATCCAGACAATTGCCAACAAGCTAGAAGCTCTAGAACTTGAAGAAGAACGAATACCAGCTAAAGGCTTCTTCGACTCCCAAGAAGACATGGTGCGCACACTTTTTCTTTTCTCAACTACTGTCTTCACCCAACTCAACTCCTTCATCAGCTCAACTTGGACGATGAACGCGAAGCAGCTGCAGCCAGCATCACGCTCTCATAAATTTCAATCGCACATCATCAAAAAGTCGAAGAAGAATCAATTAAGACCACCACGTACCGCTGGCCTGCGAACGCTCTCAGAGCTCACGCAAGAGTTGACCAAAGCTGGGTTGGATCCGAGCAGTGTCCAGGAATGTGCGGATGAGCGGAGATGCTTGCTAGAATCCAGGGTGCCAAGCGGAAAGTCTCCGGAAAGGTCTATGCTGGTCTATGCTTTGTCGGTCGCGGTACCAATGGACTACAGCCCAGCCTGCCCTAGTACAGGCCACTGGCGAAAGTGACCCATAGGCTGTTTAGGACCGCTGTTGTCTATCATCCCGGACTCAGCTGTAATAGTTCATTTATATCCGAGAACGAATGCCATTTTACAATAAATTCAATGGATGGTAGCTCTACGGCTCTACTGAACCAGCGGATAGTGGCTGATTTGATTATCAGTCTTCACTTTAACCTCCCTCGCTCCACTAATCATCAAAGCCTTCGTGCATAGTATTGTTGGATTTGATCGCGATGGATCCGGACTGCTTGGTATTTGATAGCTGCATTTTGATTTTTTTTGTTTCTTGTTACGTGATTACCATTTGATATTCTGATAGGTGGCTGTCCTGCAATTTGCGGATATATGGTTCTATCCTCTTCAGTAAGTTCCGATGTTGAAGGGAGAAGTGTTCCATGTGCTTTTGAGCCGTCAAAGGACCTATACAAAAGTTTTGAAGTTATATCAATTTGAAAAAAAAAAAAAACATTATGGACCCACCACAAGGAACCTGTTCGTGACACAAAGTATAATCCATAGTCCGCGAAAATAAATGAATATTCAAAGAACTTTGAGATTGCTTGAAGTTGATATTGTGCACAGAGACCGCGTGTTGCATCATCATCACAGTGCAGTGGACTTGTGTAGTTATTGCAGCTGTAGAGTGTTGCACCAGAGGTGCCAAGTCGATCTCCAGCAGCTGAGGCTTCCTTTAACTCCTGGTAAAGAGGATGATGAAAAAGCCGTGCAATCTCAGACATGACCATAGAATCCTGCTAATTTTTAGATTCAATATATAAATCACAAATAAAAGCATACCTCTGCTGAGTTGAAGAGTGCATTTATATCTTCCTGGGTGATTGCCTCCATGCCTGCATAAAAAGTGTAACTGTCTCCAGATGCACCACCCATTGCAGCTCTTGAACCATGGCCCATCATTTTACCCATACTATATGATTCAAATTTCTTTCCCCGGTTGATTTTTTTCACATTGCTAAGCTTGGAATGATGGTCCACTAATTGGCAAAGAGTGTCTTTGTCAAAAGCATTGTATACCCAAAAATCAAGCTATAATATTATGGTCAGATTTTCTTTTTCTTGACTAATAATCTCTTACCGTTTCTTCACTTGTCTTATCACACATCAGAAAAACTTGAAGCCCACATCTTTCAATTATCTGGAGGTTAGGCTCAATTCTGACAAGTTTCAAACATGGATCCTCAGGCTTCAGGATTGGTTTAGGTTGTGAACCAGGTTTTGCATGTGGGTTCTAAAAACAATTCAAAATAAATAGTTCAAAATTTATAAATTTGATATACCTTTAATGGTTCAAGTTGAATCTCAGGAGGTGCTAGAGAAACACCACACCCGATCACCGATGGATCAACCACTTTGGAAGAATCAACATAAATGGTTTGAATGCACTGTTCTTCCACTGGTAGATTGTTGCATGTTTTGCAAGGTGAATTCAGTCCCTAATTGAAACAATTCAGAAAAAAGCAAGATATGAAAACTAATGCCAACCTGTCGATTTTGTAGAACATGCCCAGAAATCTTCTTTCTTAATTGAAGAAAATCAAGAGTTCGCTGAAATATAAGTTTCAGAATGGGATCGGTTTTGTTGTTGTTGTTGTTTTGGTGTTGCATGATATTTTGAATATGTGTCAATGCATCACGATAAATTTGTTCATTGGTATCTGGGTTGGTCAGAGAGGTTGTCTAGAGAAGATCAGTTACATGATAAATTATAATCAATAGCACTTACATCATATTGTTTGGCTTCTAGTGCATAACCTAGCCAATATTTGATTGCAAATTGGAAGTTTCTGAGATTAAGGAATGAGTAAACTGAAGATGGATATGCATCTCTGGGAATCATGTCAGGATATTTCAAAAGAGCTCTGATAAGCTCTTTTCCTGTAGACACTTTACTCCAGGTTGGTTTTGTCTGGGTGGAGTTATATAGAAAGCACCTCTCTAATTAAATAAAAATATACTTTGAGTACAGGATAGTCAACTGTGCTTTCTTCCCAGGCGTTTTTTTCTTCAATAGGAATCCAGGAGTGTATCACAAGACTTAGAGTTTCTGAGATGCGATTTTTGCGGAATAGTTTTTTGACAAAATCTGCTTTCCACAAGGCTAGTCCTCTTGGATCACTCCACTGATGAACACTCTGTGGAAGATTTGAAGCCTAAAAAAAGGTTAACTAAGCTGGGAAATAAAAATAAGTTCTACCTTGACAGTCTGAATCCATTCAGGCATTTGATAAACTGA
>NW_001889886.1:8329-10005 GCF_000143565.1 Laccaria bicolor S238N-H82
TTCTCGTTTGAAGCGGTTACCGAAGAAATTGAATGGCGGCTTCGTATCACAGTCATGCCTTATGCCAAGGGTAAAGTGGGCGAAGATCCGAAGGCCCCAATGAGAATCGGGGCCATCTAGCTGTTCTTTTTGCGCAATTGGAGACTGTATCTTGAGTATACATACTCAACTTTGATTATTTATCACCAATTGGGCCTTCACGCAAATCGACGATTTTGAGTGGGGGTGCCAATGAATGAAGACATGGAAAAGGCAAGGAAAAGGCTGTCACCTTGCAAACCTTCTCGAAAGGAGTCTCTAGGTATGCTGGTTTGAGCGCTTTATGTCCGACCTTACGGCACCATGACCACCTAATATGAAGCACCGCTAGCTTTGACCAAGCATGAAATGTACCAAGCGGTTCCTCAACGAAAAGGTTGTCAGCTGTAACCTATTGAACAGTACTATTTTTAACCGGCAGTCAAACCGGCAACAACAGCGACTGGAAGAGGGTAGTAAGTGGAACTGGCTTCATTGACGGTCGAACTGACTATCGTGAATGGAACCGCCTAAAGATCTCGATCGTTGGATATAAATGGATAAGCGGGTCAGGCCTTGAAGGCCCATTACTCCCTATCAAAAGAATAGGCCTTTGAGGCCTTCGGGGGACGTAAAAGATGGCGCCTTAGGTGCGGACTTGCCAATCATTGAAGCACTTGACGTTGACAAGCGATTCTGGAATGACGTGAGTCCCCTTGGTGAGATATCATAGTGGAGTCGATACAATGGCTTATCTCAAGCATGCTGTTCGTTCAGAACCGGGAATCTTCGCTCACACATTTCCTAAATTTGTTTAACCGTCTTGAGTACATCGCTCACCTCAGGCCTGGCGCTTCTCAAGCGCTAGGGTACCTCAGAGGCCAATTCTTTGTCTGGTGGTAATTGGCCTCTGAGGGGGGTGATCCTGTCACTGTGCATGCTGTCGTTCCAAAAATAGCTCCGGCTGATGGTTGCCGGTGCTGTAACATGCAGTGACGAACTTTTCTGACGACGACCTCAAGACGACCTCCACTGACATATTGCCCATCAACTTTCTCCGCCTACGTATCTTGCGCAGCTACGTCACCGGTTCACCAAACAGCGTGTGCTGAGCGATGAGTACTCAGATCTCAGAGTCAGAGCGCTCGGTTACTACTACGGCAACTACTAGCAACGAACCCGACAATGAACGACCTCCAACCTCCACCCCAGTAGCATGTTTATACGCCAACCACTCACCCCCTCCTCACGCATCATTCTACGTCAAAAAGGAGGAATTCACGCCGCTGCTGATATTCAGATATCCCTGCTAGTTAAAATTCGTTAGAAGGCTGCGCATTACTGGCGATCGCGTGATGCGCCTCTGGATGGAATCTCACTTCCGACGTCGCTGTAACATGGAAATTGGAAGGCTTAGATCCAGCATATGACGTATGTATTTCCCTCCCTCTTTCTGTTTTCCCAATCTCAACGATACCTTAACAGACAATCGTACTCGAAGACCACTTCCTTATCCTCCGACACACCGCCATCTCTGTCCTCCTCCCCCCAACCACCCCCTGTCCCTCTCACTGCTCCTCACCTTGCTCCTTGCCCTACTCATCGACTTGTCCTTCACCCGCGCCGTGCCCCAACGTCGCCGCAACCCTCATCCGAAC
>NW_001889886.1:10055-14307 GCF_000143565.1 Laccaria bicolor S238N-H82
AATCGGGATAGTCTCGACTTCGGCCAATGACGACACAACCTCGACAAGGCCTTTCAACTTCGTACGCTCCTTGAGAGACAATGTGTACACCTCGACCGTCACATCTGGCGAGCGGATAAGCCACTGGGTGACTTCCAAATGATGGGCACTTTCATGAGATATTGTAGTAGACAGCGATCATTCCAAGATTGAGCGCCGACACGTCCATTTCGTCCTCTGGAGAAAGGATCAGACAGATTAGCAGGAAAAAAGGCAGAAACCTACCAATTGCGATACATTTTGAATTCACGAGATCACTCAAAGTGTTCTCTACAAGTTCTGAAAGGTGTTCGGATAGATGCTGATGGCTGACATTGTGCAGATTGTAATAGTTCGGGTTTTGAGTCATTCGGCGGTAGAAGTAAGTCCAAATGAGGATATCCTGAGGGATAGAACGTAAACACAATGAAGAAACATGATCGGGAGTTGCTTACCATAGCATCTTGCTTGTTCTCAATGGTTTTGACTGCGATCTCCGCGAGGAAGTAGTCATGGAGGAGATGGGTCGGGAGATGTGACTCAATTGGAAGCCCTTCGGCAAGGAACTTTTTGTAAAAGTCCTTACGTGTTTGCTGGCACATGAGAACACATCGACTGCGCTCATCTTCCGTTGGCCGACAAGCGCGGCCCATCATTTGGAGAACGTCCATGACCGGATAGTCGATGTAACGATGCTCCTTGCCCTCATAGAACTGAACGCCCATGATGATCACCATGTTACTTGCCACCGGCAAGCTCCAAGCCGTGTCTTTCGATGCAACAAGCAGTTGGATAGCTCCTGACTCAAACAGGCGCTGAACGATCCGTTTGTCCTGCTTATCGAAAGCCTCGTGGTAGTACCCGATACCGTGTTTGAGCGTTTCAACGAGGTCCTTGTCGCTGATGTGGTCCAGGTGAGGTTGTAAGTCGTCAAGCTCGATGTTGAGGAACCGATCAGGTTTATCGTCCGCTAGGCAGTGAGTCAGAAGGTCGTCGACCCTAAGGCGGCACTATCGCCTGGAGGGAACAAAAACGATGACGGGTTTTGAGGGGGAGTACTCCAGAACAGCGAAGTAAGCAGGCTTTGACATGGCGATCATCAGGGAGGGGAAACGAGGGATGGTGAAGGACTGGAGATGTATATCCATGTCGAGGGGACGGGCACTAGTAACAGCATCAGTACGTAGCCTTCGAGGAGCAACGGAAGAGGAATACCTTGGTGAAAAGTTAAAGATCGCGTGAGAAGGTGCACCCATCCACTCGCCCAGATCTCGGGCGTTCGCAAGAGAGACTCCACAAGCGACTATGCGTGTCTTGATTTCTGTCTGCGCTGAGACATAACGCGTGCGGGAAATGACGACCTCGTAGTGGGTCCCACTTCACCGCCGACCAACTGCACCTCATCAGCAATAAGACCGATATTTTGAATGTTTTTGCGTTGTCGCCACCATCGTGAAAGGATGTCCTGTTGATAAGTGAGAAAAAACCTGAAAGAAAAATGGAAAGATCTGACGAACCTGCGTTGGTGTGCAGACAATGACGTCTCCTTTCTCCAGAAGCCTCAGATCAGCGCTTGTCTCTCCTGTGAGACTGACAATCTCCTTCCCGCCTTGAAGCTTTTCGAACTTGGCCCGCCAATCCACAACTCGTTGATCAACCATTTCTTGATATGACTCAATACAAACCGCTCGGAGTTGCTCTCTCTTACTCCAGAGACGAAGGAGAGCAAATTCTGCGCAGATTGTCTTGCCGCTACCGGTAGGCGCACCAATGAAAACATTTTCGTCTGTCGTATAAAGAGCTTGGAAAACCTGGGTTTGGATCTTGTTGAAGGTTTGGATCGTCGAGGAGTAGAGTGCTTCGAATTCCTTGTTGTGCAAGGCGGAAAGAGGTAGGGCCTGTAGGTCGAGAAGCGGGGTAGGAGGAGGGAACTTTTCGGGCAAAATAAGATGTTTGAAAACAATGGGAAGCCGAGTTTTGGCGTGAGGCCAGCGATCCGAGATGATGGAGATGTAGTAGTTGGGCAGGACGGGTTGAACATGGGCACAGTAAGAGTAACGTTATGTTCATCTTCCGCGTATCGTTGACGAAGGATGAACGAGTCATGGAAGAGTATCACTCTCCATCCACATCTTCGACCACGATAAGGAAGGTCTCCGCCGTACCGTGAAATTTTTCATCCCATCGAAAATCAGGTATGATAGAAAGGTCGATTCGAAGAAGCGACCGAGTGATGGGTTAGACTTGCGCCTGTAGCCCAAAGCAAGTTCGTCAACGAGATACCCGAAAAAGTCAGACATCAATCAGAACTTACTGAAGCTTCGGGAAACTGTGGACGAGACGGTGCACCAACCGCCCAGCGTTAGGGATCCCGATGAGTTCACCAATCTCAGGAGGTGTCTAAAAAACTTTGGGCGGCGCAGCCAGAAACGAAGTTGACGAAGCGTACCAGATCAAAGTAACGGTACCAAGGCTATGAAAGACGGGCATTGTTAGCAACGAAACGAAAGGGGAACAAATATCACTCACGAATTGTTTGCCTTCTGCCTTTCTTATCACTTCAGCAGGAACACCCTTGAATTGACGAAGAGGCGTCATTGAACCCCACCTGATATACTTGTGAGCGATGGCCAGCTTTAACAACCACAATAACTTACATCCTCTTCTCAACCATCTTGCAAAGGTCGAGAGCTGCTTTAGCAGACGCAGCCCAGCCGCGTTTCAGACATATCTCAAACATAGCCCTCAGGATACTATAGGCAATATAGTGAGCACAAGTCAAGGGACGGGTTTAATCAGTACACACCGCCCCGCAGATTGCTGCACAAAGACCATGTCAGCGACGAGGACGAACCCTGGAAGGCTTTGGATATCGTTCCTGTGATGGATGGCCGTGAAAACGCTTACCATCGAGTTTGAGTTGCGAGATGTACGCTTGCAGGAGTACGTTGATTTTGGCCGCAGGCTCTTCGACGCTTTCTTTCACAGGAATGGGTACCCTCTCGAGTAGCTTTGCGAGCTCCAGTTTCTCCTCTTGTCGAACCTAATGAGAAAATGTCAATGGAGGAGCACAAGATATCTCAAAGAAGAAAACTCACAGGTACGAACTTGAACTCGTTTGAAAGTGCGAAAACCCTGAATAACTCGGGCAATGACATCGTCGAACGTAGATGCTGGTTGTAGACCATCATGGAGTTGTACGTCACATAGTAGTATGAGGCGATCCGGCCGAGCTCTGTACTTTGGAATCGACCTGATGACCTTTCGTACTTGATGAGTTGACACTTCTCTAGAAGTACGGCAGCGGAGTGAGCTATGTCAGCGCGCTTCTGAACCAGAGCACCATCATCCTCTTGGTAGTCGACGCCTATGCTGTACAAGGCTGAGCATGCGAATGTAGCTACGAATGAGTGTTAATTTCATCGTAAAGAGGAGAAAAAGAAAGTACACGCACAGGTACGTGTAGCCAAGCCATTGAACGGCTTCATCACGATTCCGGACGGTTCCAAGCACAATTTCAGCGTTAAGGTTGTCGGCCAACTTCGAGACAAATTGGGACTCGATGGGCAGCTGCTGGTTCAGCAGGCTGAGGTATATGACGCGTCAAAGTAGAAGAGACCCTTCTTCTCATCAACCCGAAGGAAGGTCGCAACATCCTCGTAATTGGGCAATGTCGCGGAAAGGCCAAGGAGGCGGACGAACTCGGATCGTTGTTCAGCCCATCTGATAGTCCGGGCGATGATACTTTCCAAAACAGGTCCTCGCTCGTCGCGCAGAAGATGGATTTCATCAGTGATGATGAGACGGACGAGGTTGGTGTAAGAAGTGTCGGTCATTTTCCTCGTGATGACATCCCATTTCTCCGGAGTGGTAACAATAATCTGGGTCTCTGAAATTTGCTGTTTGGTCATTTGGGAGTCGCCAGTAATCTCGCCGACTTTGATACCGAAGACCTTGAGTCGGGCTGTGAAGTTTCCGACCATCTCTTGGACAAGGGCCTTCATGGGAGCGACGTAGACGATCTTGAAAGCGTCCAGGTCGAACGTTCCAATCTCTTCGTTACGGTGCTTGGCAAGTTCATTGAGATTTGTCAACATGGCGACGTTTGTCTATGAGGGCGATGATTAGGGAGTTGAATCTGTATATCAACATGAAAGACGTACCTTTCCCGCGCCAGTTGGAGCACAAAGCAATATAGGTTCATCTGTACCGAAAGCGAGGGGGAAGACTTTCT
>NW_001889886.1:19131-20036 GCF_000143565.1 Laccaria bicolor S238N-H82
CGACGTGACATGGTCCAGGAACCAGAACAGAGACCCCGATCGAAGAACGCAGTGCCCTCGATGTAATTTCCCAAGGGGGTTCAGGGATCTGAATGCCGGACCAGGGGTTGGGTAGGTAGGTCGGCTGTAGGCCGAAAAAAAGATTTTTGGAACCCTCTATGAGATAGTCCTAAATTGGTTTTCCAAGGTGATTTACAGTATTCCTGCATGTAAAATATCATTGTATAGTACATTATCTTGACTGGATATTATATTTCATTATATCCGGCCCAATTTCTGGCTTCAAAATTGTTTTTCACAGTCTAATCTTCATCAAATTTTTGTCTAATGTTTTCAAGGGGGTGTCGGGATCATAATTCCGGACCGGGGGCCGGTTGGTTGGTTGGGCCATCAGGCCGTTAAAAAAAAATTGGAAGCTCAAAAATTTTGGCCCAAAACAATTATAGGCGGCCTTCCTGGTGGATAAATTATACATAATAGATACTAGAAAGCCTCAAGATGTGCTAAATGCCTGAGGATGCGCCAAAAAACACCACTGAGATTGCTTACATAAGACAATAATAACATCGGACCATTGACAACTTTCGTTAGTGTGGCAACCGTTACAGCGAGGAAACATGTGAAAAATGAAAATGTAAGGTTGTCGATTGGAGGATTGCTTTTGTGGATCCCGAGCAGAGCTGACCACTGCCAATGTGATCCAGTGGGATGTGAAACTGTGTGGTCAACTAAACCCACTTTCTGTTAGGGTTTCAACATAAAACATACTTACATCTTCATGTCAAACCATTCTGATATCACCTCATTTGTATTTACCTTGTGCAGGTGCCCATGCATGGGTTCAACGTTGAGAGGCACGAGGACAGGAAGACAGTGGTGATGTCATATTTCCTAAAATAGACACG
>NW_001889886.1:20505-36320 GCF_000143565.1 Laccaria bicolor S238N-H82
TGAGGTAGTTAGTAAACTAGACCCTTGCAGATAGCAGCAGATTTCCCAGTGCTGGCCATGTTCCTGGTTTCCGGGAGAATGTACCCCAAGAACCTACACGAGCGGTGTGTCGCAAAACCCCCAGTGCAACAAAACCACAGGAAACCTAATTGCCTCACCAACGACCAGGAACTCTGAAAACCAACGACATGATCAACAAGCCACTAGTTCCATTGTGTTTTCATTCTGCTGGTTGCCCTTCTTGTCCTGATAGGACTCGCAAATGATCTCATCAGTACTAACTTGAAGCTCCGTGTCTGTCGCCCACGCGCATTTCCGCAAGTAGCTACCGACGAGGAACCACTTCCGCCCGTTATCTTTGGCGTAACTGGGAAGTTCTGCATGACAGCTTTGTAACTTGTACTCCGTATGCGTTTCGTAGAGTCGGGGCTTTGGCTTGGTTCCACATTCGTCCGGTGTCGGTTGTGTGGAAGGTGTTTGCGTCGGCGATGAGGTTGACACGGTCGTCCAAATATTTAAGATGGTAGAACGCAAAAAAAGGTGTTCAGAGTGGATTCAGTGGGTCTAGCTGTAACCTTCGTTGCTGGATTGCCGCAAGGTGCTGACCATGAGACGAACCAGAATGGTTTTTATCTGGGCGGACCATCAGCCTGAGAACGGGAGAGATACGGCGTCGATGGGACAACTTACTTGGGGGTTCTTGAAGTAGACATGTTGCACAATCTGATGGATGATTTCAGGTTGCTGTCAGTGACGTTAATCAGAAATATCTCAAGCCCACAATGACGAAATGCATACCTTGCAAAGACTCCTTATCAACCTTCTCGTCCCTTGCGACACCATCAACGCAGGTATTCCCAGGAATCCTCCTCCATCCTGTGGAACCCTTGTACGTCTGGTCGGGGTTTCCAGCACATACGCCAGCAGCCATGGGCGGGAATGTGGGTTGAGCTTTGGTTGAGGTGTGAGATTGAGATCTATGGTTAGGAGACAGAACATGGGTAACATACTAAGAGTCCTCTGCATTTCGATGAACATGAGGCTGGCAGAGATGAAGCGATGTGATTAAGCAAAGGTCGGGCTTTGGTTTCATTCGAACTGGGTCACCAACTCCGAACTTTTGGTTCACTAGTTAGGCTTGCCTTTTCGCGCGGTAGCGTCTCCCCCCTGCGCAGTCGTCGTAATGGCGGGTTCTAAGGGCAACTGGTAAGGAGGCATTTTGTAGGGCGAGTCCGCGCCAACTAAAAACTCTTCCCAGGAAAAGCTCGGCCTCGCCGGGCCGTTTCCCCTTGAGCTCGCAGACGCTGAGTTAGGAGAAGATGTCAGTGTCGTCTATCCAGCCCAGGGAAGCGCTCCGCGCATCCTCCATTTTCATGTACCGCATGCTCATCTGAGTCCAAATGCACAGTGATGAGGCCCCCTGAGAGAATTCCGGACGGAAATTTTCAAAAAACGGCTGTTAGGCCGGATGCCATTCGGACAGGAATTGGGCCTTGCGAGCGAAATAGCCGGTTCCTAAGTCTGGACAGGTCTTCGCAGCTAGAGGTGAGGCCAAATCTCGAACGGACAGGTATTGACGCGTGAGGCAGGGGCAAAGCTGCGAAATTCTTACAGTGGTGTATTCTGAGCGGTCACGGGTTCAAACCGTGATGAATGCTCCATTCTTTTTCGAAGGTTGTAGCTCTGTAATCTCGTAAAATCATCTACGGATATTACATAAATCGTCGTTCGTGATAAAATTTTCGGATGGATAATGCTCTCAGCCTTGCATTGTCCTCCAATATGACACCCAACATACACGTTGATCTCGTGAACCCCACTGTATCCAAGGAATCCGAATGGATTGGAGCCAACAAGGAATACTGTGATGTCCCAACTCATGTCGCGGATGCAAAAAGTGATCGGCTTCCCGTCCCACAAAGCTATGAGGGTAGTTTCCCATCCCCCGACCTCCCAGTCACAAGTTTCCTCGCCCTCAGGCTTCCGCGTGTCTCCAACAGCATCGTTACCACCAAGCTGCAGCTTTGGTTCAGCGACAGTGAACCTACAACAAACCCTGATTGCCTCCTCACTCGAGCCATCCCATCTCCCCAGTTTCTCAAGCGCCTTGATGGAGCCTTTGGTCAGGCATGGTTTGATGGTGCGAAGTCAATCGTTGACCCTAGATTCAATGAGAGTCAAGATCGCTTGCCGTTATGAACTCTAGGATTCTGGAAACGAATGGTTAGCTTGGTTCAGAGTCAAGAGAAGTGGGCCGAAAGCTTACGATGAGTGGATAGCTTTGAGCGCCGATCCCCCTGGGCCAAACATTGAACTCAAACCACCACCTTGCTCACTCCGCCGCGACATGATTGCCACCTTGACAGACCACTTTAATCGTCTATAGGGACACGGGAGCGTTTCTTGAACTCATGGCGCCAAAACACAAATCAAGAGACGAGGAGGAGGTACTTTCCGAAACGGAGAAACATGAAGCACCTGAAGGGTCCAAGGTCTCTGAACGTTTCCGAGCCTCATTGGCTCGGTTCGCCTTTGCCCACTGGCATTCGTCGAATCAAAAATCCAAGGCGCACGGCAAAGCCACAACGACAGAGAGGAGGCCACGAAATCAGGATCATGCAAAAGAGCCCGACAGCCCGATAGCCACAAGTTCTCGCGTAAAGGATCTGAGGACCAGAAAGCGGTTGATTTCAGCGCTCGACGAGGGTCCCAATGAATCGGTTGGTCGTTTAGAACCTGGCTCACCCTCCAAGAAACAGAAACGGGGGTATGCCGAGCCGTCTACGTACGCTCACCTACGGGAACTTCAACATCACTTGTGGAGTGGGTTAGAAGGTGAGTCAATCAAAAGCTTGAACCTTCCGAACCAGCAACTCACATTCTCGTTTAGTAGTTTTTTGCGGTATCAAGTGAGTTCGTCGAACTGCCAACTTCTCTCCGCTGCCGCGCTGATGATCGTCCCCAGCCCAGGTTAGACGTCCGCTGAGATTGGGTACCACTTTGGTGGTCCAACGAATCACTTCTGGAGCCGCCTGTTCAAATCAGGCTTCACTACAAGACTTCTCCGTCCTCAAGAAGACTTCACTCTTCCAGAAGAGTTTTCGATCGGGATGGTACGCCTTTTTTCCCTGTTATTGAGCTCGATAAGGGTACTCAGACCTTCGTAGACGAATCTGGTTGATCGTCCAACTGCTGAGGTACTGGTACTTCTCATGCAAGTTCCCAGTCACCGACGAAACCATCATCTGTAGCAAAGCGAGCTATCCAAAGCCGAGCAAATAGCGGGAGTTCCTGCTCTCCTCGCCAAGATCGCCACACACCGCCCCAAGATCGTCTGTTTTGTCGGGCTGGGAATCGCGGACATCGTCAAATCCAAAGTGATGCCGGTAATTGTGAGATTGTCTTCGTCCTAGCCCCCGTCACTTACTCGTCAACAGGCCGGAAAGGGCCCAAAGACGAAAGCGGCTGTTGGAATTCAGCCCTACAAGCTTCAGTATCAAGATGAACAAGGCAAGGAAATTCGCTCAGTCTTGACAAATGAGGGATGGTGATTTGGTTCTTTGACAGCATGCCCCAAGGAAACCCTTTTCTACGCTGTGTCGAGTACGTCGGGTCGTGTGGTTAAGTATCAGGCAAGTCCTCGTCCAGAAGCTACTAACCTCCCCACTTCGATTTTTCCTCTCCAACTGAGCGATCTACAGAGAATAATTTGAGTTCATGCCCCACCATGCAAATGTATGTAGTCTTATCAATGTAATCTTCAACTGTTCTTCTTCGTACTCTTTCACATAACCCTCCACGCTGCGTTGACAAGTGTCCTCGAAGGGGAGTTCCCCGTGATGGGAGGCCAACGTTGACTGTTTGATACCGAGAACGGGGCGCGCATCTTGAAACGATGACTTGTTTAACACCGGGTCCGTTCTCGACGAAAAGAGCAAGAAATTATAAGCAACTACATGAACGATACAATTACAGAAATCATATGCCTTGATATCTACTCATCCTCATCGCTATCCATATCCTCATCGCTATCACTATCGTCTCCTTCAAGGACCTCAATGGGTTCGAGACCAATGTCGTGGTCAGCACCAACATAAGTGTCAAGAATCACAAATGACGTAGAGTTTCAGTGAGTGACTCAAGCTTGACGGCAAAGCTCTTCGTCACCGTGACTCGCTTGATGACGAGGAGCTGGCGGGAGGCAGGGTCTCCGACAACGAGCCACCAATTCGCCAACTTCTTGAGATGCAACAACGTTCTGATCACCTCATCGTCTGCGTCACGTGCCAGCGATACCTTGAGAATAATCAGCGCGCCTGCGGTGTATTCTCCTTTGACGAGCTCGTGAGAGATGTCCAGGGTGGGGTAGGAGTTGACAAAGGTTGCGACATCTCGCCTGAAATGACGTGAGCTTCGATCGTAGGAAAAAGTTTGTGATTCTTACATTTGGGCGGGCGTCATCTGGAGCAACTCGTTTCTACGGTCGTCCTTGAGCTCCATAATGTCATAGACGGAGTCAACACCAGCGTCCTTACAACGCTTGATTACCTGAAGCGATCATAACTTGTGAGGAAACAAGTTTTCTACAGCGTGAATTTGCTCACCTCGGTCTCAAAGTGAGGGATCTGTTTCAGAGGAGAATCCGTCTCCCACATGGCTTGTACACACATCTGCGATAGATCCATTGCACCCAGAGCGCTTAGCCAAGCGCTAGAAGACATCACATCGACACTTGCTGATAAAAGATTGAGCACTTTCTCCAGGACGAGACAGCAGCCAGATCAGGCGGCAATTGCAACCGCGAGAAGTGAGCTTGAAGGAGCAAGAACATTTTGTAGTGGGGGGGCCTCAAAGTCGGCCCGCTCTAGTTTGACTGGGACGCGGTTGTAGATACTACGAAGAAGGGCATCTTCATGTCTCCGAATCGGGATAGTCTCGACTTCGGCCAATGACGACACAACCTCGACAAGGCCTTTCAACTTCGTACGCTCCTTGAGAGACAATGTGTACACCTCGACCGTCACATCTGGCGAGCGGATAAGCCACTGGGTGACTTCCAAATGATGGGCACTTTCATGAGATATTGTAGTAGACAGCGATCATTCCAAGATTGAGCGCCGACACGTCCATTTCGTCCTCTGGAGAAAGGATCAGACAGATTAGCAGGAAAAAAGGCAGAAACCTACCAATTGCGATACATTTTGAATTCACGAGATCACTCAAAGTGTTCTCTACAAGTTCTGAAAGGTGTTCGGATAGATGCTGATGGCTGACATTGTGCAGATTGTAATAGTTCGGGTTTTGAGTCATTCGGCGGTAGAAGTAAGTCCAAATGAGGATATCCTGAGGGATAGAACGTAAACACAATGAAGAAACATGATCGGGAGTTGCTTACCATAGCATCTTGCTTGTTCTCAATGGTTTTGACTGCGATCTCCGCGAGGAAGTAGTCATGGAGGAGATGGGTCGGGAGATGTGACTCAATTGGAAGCCCTTCGGCAAGGAACTTTTTGTAAAAGTCCTTACGTGTTTGCTGGCACATGAGAACACATCGACTGCGCTCATCTTCCGTTGGCCGACAAGCGCGGCCCATCATTTGGAGAACGTCCATGACCGGATAGTCGATGTAACGATGCTCCTTGCCCTCATAGAACTGAACGCCCATGATGATCACCATGTTACTTGCCACCGGCAAGCTCCAAGCCGTGTCTTTCGATGCAACAAGCAGTTGGATAGCTCCTGACTCAAACAGGCGCTGAACGATCCGTTTGTCCTGCTTATCGAAAGCCTCGTGGTAGTACCCGATACCGTGTTTGAGCGTTTCAACGAGGTCCTTGTCGCTGATGTGGTCCAGGTGAGGTTGTAAGTCGTCAAGCTCGATGTTGAGGAACCGATCAGGTTTATCGTCCGCTAGGCAGTGAGTCAGAAGGTCGTCGACCCTAAGGCGGCACTATCGCCTGGAGGGAACAAAAACGATGACGGGTTTTGAGGGGGAGTACTCCAGAACAGCGAAGTAAGCAGGCTTTGACATGGCGATCATCAGGGAGGGGAAACGAGGGATGGTGAAGGACTGGAGATGTATATCCATGTCGAGGGGACGGGCACTAGTAACAGCATCAGTACGTAGCCTTCGAGGAGCAACGGAAGAGGAATACCTTGGTGAAAAGTTAAAGATCGCGTGAGAAGGTGCACCCATCCACTCGCCCAGATCTCGGGCGTTCGCAAGAGAGACTCCACAAGCGACTATGCGTGTCTTGATTTCTGTCTGCGCTGAGACATAACGCGTGCGGGAAATGACGACCTCGTAGTGGGTCCCACTTCACCGCCGACCAACTGCACCTCATCAGCAATAAGACCGATATTTTGAATGTTTTTGCGTTGTCGCCACCATCGTGAAAGGATGTCCTGTTGATAAGTGAGAAAAAACCTGAAAGAAAAATGGAAAGATCTGACGAACCTGCGTTGGTGTGCAGACAATGACGTCTCCTTTCTCCAGAAGCCTCAGATCAGCGCTTGTCTCTCCTGTGAGACTGACAATCTCCTTCCCGCCTTGAAGCTTTTCGAACTTGGCCCGCCAATCCACAACTCGTTGATCAACCATTTCTTGATATGACTCAATACAAACCGCTCGGAGTTGCTCTCTCTTACTCCAGAGACGAAGGAGAGCAAATTCTGCGCAGATTGTCTTGCCGCTACCGGTAGGCGCACCAATGAAAACATTTTCGTCTGTCGTATAAAGAGCTTGGAAAACCTGGGTTTGGATCTTGTTGAAGGTTTGGATCGTCGAGGAGTAGAGTGCTTCGAATTCCTTGTTGTGCAAGGCGGAAAGAGGTAGGGCCTGTAGGTCGAGAAGCGGGGTAGGAGGAGGGAACTTTTCGGGCAAAATAAGATGTTTGAAAACAATGGGAAGCCGAGTTTTGGCGTGAGGCCAGCGATCCGAGATGATGGAGATGTAGTAGTTGGGCAGGACGGGTTGAACATGGGCACAGTAAGAGTAACGTTATGTTCATCTTCCGCGTATCGTTGACGAAGGATGAACGAGTCATGGAAGAGTATCACTCTCCATCCACATCTTCGACCACGATAAGGAAGGTCTCCGCCGTACCGTGAAATTTTTCATCCCATCGAAAATCAGGTATGATAGAAAGGTCGATTCGAAGAAGCGACCGAGTGATGGGTTAGACTTGCGCCTGTAGCCCAAAGCAAGTTCGTCAACGAGATACCCGAAAAAGTCAGACATCAATCAGAACTTACTGAAGCTTCGGGAAACTGTGGACGAGACGGTGCACCAACCGCCCAGCGTTAGGGATCCCGATGAGTTCACCAATCTCAGGAGGTGTCTAAAAAACTTTGGGCGGCGCAGCCAGAAACGAAGTTGACGAAGCGTACCAGATCAAAGTAACGGTACCAAGGCTATGAAAGACGGGCATTGTTAGCAACGAAACGAAAGGGGAACAAATATCACTCACGAATTGTTTGCCTTCTGCCTTTCTTATCACTTCAGCAGGAACACCCTTGAATTGACGAAGAGGCGTCATTGAACCCCACCTGATATACTTGTGAGCGATGGCCAGCTTTAACAACCACAATAACTTACATCCTCTTCTCAACCATCTTGCAAAGGTCGAGAGCTGCTTTAGCAGACGCAGCCCAGCCGCGTTTCAGACATATCTCAAACATAGCCCTCAGGATACTATAGGCAATATAGTGAGCACAAGTCAAGGGACGGGTTTAATCAGTACACACCGCCCCGCAGATTGCTGCACAAAGACCATGTCAGCGACGAGGACGAACCCTGGAAGGCTTTGGATATCGTTCCTGTGATGGATGGCCGTGAAAACGCTTACCATCGAGTTTGAGTTGCGAGATGTACGCTTGCAGGAGTACGTTGATTTTGGCCGCAGGCTCTTCGACGCTTTCTTTCACAGGAATGGGTACCCTCTCGAGTAGCTTTGCGAGCTCCAGTTTCTCCTCTTGTCGAACCTAATGAGAAAATGTCAATGGAGGAGCACAAGATATCTCAAAGAAGAAAACTCACAGGTACGAACTTGAACTCGTTTGAAAGTGCGAAAACCCTGAATAACTCGGGCAATGACATCGTCGAACGTAGATGCTGGTTGTAGACCATCATGGAGTTGTACGTCACATAGTAGTATGAGGCGATCCGGCCGAGCTCTGTACTTTGGAATCGACCTGATGACCTTTCGTACTTGATGAGTTGACACTTCTCTAGAAGTACGGCAGCGGAGTGAGCTATGTCAGCGCGCTTCTGAACCAGAGCACCATCATCCTCTTGGTAGTCGACGCCTATGCTGTACAAGGCTGAGCATGCGAATGTAGCTACGAATGAGTGTTAATTTCATCGTAAAGAGGAGAAAAAGAAAGTACACGCACAGGTACGTGTAGCCAAGCCATTGAACGGCTTCATCACGATTCCGGACGGTTCCAAGCACAATTTCAGCGTTAAGGTTGTCGGCCAACTTCGAGACAAATTGGGACTCGATGGGCAGCTGCTGGTTCAGCAGGCTGAGGTATATGACGCGTCAAAGTAGAAGAGACCCTTCTTCTCATCAACCCGAAGGAAGGTCGCAACATCCTCGTAATTGGGCAATGTCGCGGAAAGGCCAAGGAGGCGGACGAACTCGGATCGTTGTTCAGCCCATCTGATAGTCCGGGCGATGATACTTTCCAAAACAGGTCCTCGCTCGTCGCGCAGAAGATGGATTTCATCAGTGATGATGAGACGGACGAGGTTGGTGTAAGAAGTGTCGGTCATTTTCCTCGTGATGACATCCCATTTCTCCGGAGTGGTAACAATAATCTGGGTCTCTGAAATTTGCTGTTTGGTCATTTGGGAGTCGCCAGTAATCTCGCCGACTTTGATACCGAAGACCTTGAGTCGGGCTGTGAAGTTTCCGACCATCTCTTGGACAAGGGCCTTCATGGGAGCGACGTAGACGATCTTGAAAGCGTCCAGGTCGAACGTTCCAATCTCTTCGTTACGGTGCTTGGCAAGTTCATTGAGATTTGTCAACATGGCGACGTTTGTCTATGAGGGCGATGATTAGGGAGTTGAATCTGTATATCAACATGAAAGACGTACCTTTCCCGCGCCAGTTGGAGCACAAAGCAATATAGGTTCATCTGTACCGAAAGCGATGGGGAAGACTTTACTCTAGACGCGATTGAGCTTGGGAACTGTAAACGCCTCGCGAGCCCAAGCTGGTAGAGCTGTTATTGGGACAAAGTCACCTTCCGTGGTAGGCTTCTGCTTTGGGGCAGGGACATGGATTTCCTCGTAACCTTTCTTCGCGAACCATCAGGCAGTTTGCACTTCTTGTTCGACATCAAGTGTCCGCCCTGGCTAAAGGCCATGCTATCGAGATCCACTGTCCGTTTGGGTTGGACGATAGAGCCCGGCGCAACAGTGGCCGTCTTTGGAACCTCAATCTTGGGCTCATCAATGTCCATAGCATCAGAACGAGGCTTCGCTTACCTGTCACCCGCCAGCTCTCGAAGGATCCACCCAACTCCCTTCTCGCGCATAGCAACCTCAACATTGACGCGGTCATCCGCGTCACTACACATCAGTTTGGTACACCGAACGACGACGTCACGATTTTTGAGGAATTTGGCGGTGATGTGGAAGCTCTGGATGTCGAAGAGTTCCATGAGCTGATTCTCGCAGTCACGGGCGCTGGATTCGGATCCAAGAATGCTGAGGACGGAGGTGGTTTTTTCTGCGGCGGTGACAGGGTCGGGGTAGACTTCGGATATCTGGCGTTGAACCCAGAAACCGTTGATGGAATGTGGGGAGACAATGTCCTTGTCAGTTTTGACCTTCCGTGATGAGTCGCCGCCGATGATAAGTTCGTCTCCTGCACCATCCTCGACAGTCCCCTTAGGAGCAGCTTCCTGACCCTTGGCCAGCCATCGTTGTCGTCGACGTGGGCGTAAAGAGTTGTTGAAAATTCTGAGCGGAGCCGAAACAAGAATAATCATTAGAGTAATAAATAATACATACTAAAAAATAATGCAAAATACTCCTCCCCCATCACCACAACCCTCAAAGGCTCTGGCTATCGCTTCTCAGAAAAGTAACGGCTTTCTTTCGAGGCAAAAATTTAGCTCCTGAACTATATTTATATTTCCTGTCTTTATTTGGCGCGAACACTGAATTTCCGATGAATAGTTTTACCCCACAAGGTGAAAACTCGGATGTCGCAGAGACTGCCGACATTGTCTGCAGAGTTTCAGAAACGTTTAGCTCAGAATTTTACGCTTGGGATATAAATTATTGTCAAGAAACTCACCACTCGCTTTTGGTCAAGGCCCCAGCATCCCCCCGTTATCCAACGAAAGAAACTGAAGTCACATGCACAGACGGCTCGCAAGGGGAAAAACAGAATTCGAAGTCGCCCCAAGCGCGTCGAGGAAGAATTCGAAATTATTGACATCACAGATGGTCCGGAAGACTGTACCTCCACAATTGTTTCAGTTGAAGTGTTGAATTTCGATGAAGCACTCAGGCCTTACCCAAGCTACGAAACATGCACGCCCCTCATGCGTAACATTTGTGTCGGCGATGATCCCCACCTCATGCCGTTCATGCCGTTCTCTGACGACCCAGAGTTCGACTATATGTCGCACAATGAACAATATAAGTTTTTCTTATGGCAAATACCCAATCGCGACCCAGACTGTGCGTATCTTCTTCGACATTCAGCGTGCATTAATTTTTTATCGCCAAAGTCGAAGTTATCGTTGTTGAAATTGCACGCAGGTTATATTCAGAACATCAACTGTCCTTGGAGGCAATTGATCAAGTTGCCGTCCTTCCACTTCAGTTAAATCGACTTGTTGGTGTGAGTCGTCGGCGGTAAAGTTCTCAATTATTATCACTATACTCCTCTCGCTCAATACTATGACTCATAGTGACTATCCAAAATGGCTTGATTTCGAGCAAGCGACTTCTCTTCCATATCAACCCCCTTTCTTCACGGCCTCAGAGCACCCCCACGGACAGCTTCCCAATCTTCTACAATACTTCTGCAATAGCAGTTGCCTGGTTGGTTACTGTACTATCCATAGTACATTTGACCACCTCGTAGCTCACCAATGCTATACTCATCGCCGACTTCTACAAGACGAAGAAATACCCATGCCTAATTTGGCAAACTCTTCCAACAAGAAACAGTACATCCTCATCATGCCTCAAGACATGTCCAATATCCACCTTGGACGTACTGTGTGTGTTAAGTAAGGACTCTGTCTGATCCGGAGTGGGGGAACGATGTCGCTGTTTGGGTTGGCTGCCGCTTGATTTTGTTGGATGTGTTCTTGAATTGGTTGCTCGCATAGTACGATCGTTGATAACGAGTGGATTTTAAGGGAGACTGATCTTTCTAAGATTGAACCCGATGTCTACTGTCCAACAGAAAAAGTCTGCTAAAAAAAATCTAAACAAAAAGAGGGAAAGGTTCCTGCAAATCAGGACACCAGGGTGACACCAGCAGCGCTGTCATCAATGTCAGAAAATGAAATCTTTGATTTAATGTAGAACCATACGGGAGCGTAACGGTCTCGCCATTGTCATCTTTGATGACCAAGAGTTGTGTTCCCTGAGATAAGGGGTTTGTTCAGATTGAAAAAAAAAATTGAGGTGACAAGTAGACTTACATCCGGCAAGCGTCTAGAGGATTGCACCGTAGCGTAGATAATCGGGCCAGTAGAACACCAGTAGAAAACTCGGGTGCCAGTCTGTGTGGAGTGAGTACAGGGATAAAAAAGCACGGTAAAAACTGCTAACGGGGAATGCGTTCATGGCCAGGATAGTAGTAGTCGGGGTAGTGACCTGAAGAGAGCTTGACGAATACTGTTACTTATATGCAAACGAAAGTCGACCCCAGGATCGTAAGACAAGCAAAATCACAGAACATTCGGTGATAGGATTTCACAAAGGCTCCCAGATGAGAAAGACATTTTCGTTCGAAATGGCAAGCACACGATGGTGAAGTGATTGAAACAAGCTGGCGGAAACTCAGGGAGATTAATCAAAGACTTGGAAGGCATCACCGACGGTGGCACCTTGAAGCCGAAGGCATTTCGGATCACTTCATACTACCTCCAAGTCATGGGAAATGAAGATCAGAAGAGATTTGAGGACAAGAAAGGAGGCATGCTCCCGCAAAATGATCTCCGCGGGATGAGAAATCCCTTGAGGAATCAAATTCGGGAGATCAATCAATTGAGAGGAACGAGTGACAGTCAAGTTTAGGAGATAACTTTCACCGCCGTGTGCACCTGAGACGCATGCAGGATGAGCATGTATTTCATGTCGACGTGACATGGTCCAGGAACCAGAACAGAGACCCCGATCGAAGAACGCAGTGCCCTCGATGTAATTTCCCAAGGGGGTTCAGGGATCTGAATGCCGGACCAGGGGTTGGGTAGGTAGGTCGGCTGTAGGCCGAAAAAAAGATTTTTGGAACCCTCTATGAGATAGTCCTAAATTGGTTTTCCAAGGTGATTTACAGTATTCCTGCATGTAAAATATCATTGTATAGTACATTATCTTGACTGGATATTATATTTCATTATATCCGGCCCAATTTCTGGCTTCAAAATTGTTTTTCACAGTCTAATCTTCATCAAATTTTTGTCTAATGTTTTCAAGGGGGTGTCGGGATCATAATTCCGGACCGGGGGCCGGTTGGTTGGTTGGGCCATCAGGCCGTTAAAAAAAAATTGGAAGCTCAAAAATTTTGGCCCAAAACAATTATAGGCGGCCTTCCTGGTGGATAAATTATACATAATAGATACTAGAAAGCCTCAAGATGTGCTAAATGCCTGAGGATGCGCCAAAAAACACCACTGAGATTGCTTACATAAGACAATAATAACATCGGACCATTGACAACTTTCGTTAGTGTGGCAACCGTTACAGCGAGGAAACATGTGAAAAATGAAAATGTAAGGTTGTCGATTGGAGGATTGCTTTTGTGGATCCCGAGCAGAGCTGACCACTGCCAATGTGATCCAGTGGGATGTGAAACTGTGTGGTCAACTAAACCCACTTTCTGTTAGGGTTTCAACATAAAACATACTTACATCTTCATGTCAAACCATTCTGATATCACCTCATTTGTATTTACCTTGTGCAGGTGCCCATGCATGGGTTCAACGTTGAGAGGCACGAGGACAGGAAGACAGTGGTGATGTCATATTTCCTAAAATAGACACGTGCCTGATTACGTTGGGTGGTTGGTTCAGCCCAGCGCTCACTACCAAAAAAATCGACCCTAGGTCTTTTTTTTTTATCCCGACACCCCCTTGAATGTTTTAATCAATCACAATTTACTGACAAAACAATTAGAGACCAGTTCTTGACACCGATGGGTATGCTGTGTGACTTGATTTCAAAACTCGAATCATCTTGATGCTTTCGACACATCAGACGCTCTAAACGGATGCCTGTGCAGTGTGATATTGCACTTCAGAATGCAATGGCTTGGTAAAATGTAAAAGGGTTGGATGTGAGACTCGGGTGAGTATCAGTCTTGCACAAGTTAATCACTACACTCACTTATTTTTTAGTACCACCTACAATGTGTTGCATTGGAGATAGCCCCACGAAATTGGGTATGCGAAGCCTTAGAGGTTCAGAGTGATCATGATGATGATGTCATGTTGCCATATATAGGCATGTGCCTGATTACGTAGGTAGGTAGGTCAAGCACACGGGGCCTTACAAAAAAATTCGACCCCAGCTACTTTTTTTTAATTCTTGAACCCCCTTGTAATTTCCGATAAGCGTACAAGGGTGGTGGGTTTGTGACACTGCAGGGTGTGCACAACACGTTGGTAAAGGGAAGATTCCAGCATTTTAGCAACGTTTTAGATTAGATTTGGACGTGGGAAACATACGATGCCTGCCAGTGCTTATTATTCCCCGCAAGTCACGATGCTGCCCAGCTTTAGCAAAAGTGCTGTCATTCTAATGACTGGTTCCTATGCTCACGAAATACGCTTCTGGAAGGCCTGGAGTAGGATATGATCATGAACCATTGAGCGCACAAGCCAAGCAGGCGTGAGGTTTCAACTCAAGTTGTCGTGAAGTGATTTGCCACATTCTCACATCCGGTAGTATTGCATGCAATACAGTTGGCACCCTCATAACCCATGCCTGCCATAACCCATAACCTCCAAAATCCCATACATTTTTGTGTCCACCACCTCGGTGGGCAGGGAATTGCACCCCATAACCCATAAGTCCGCAATAACCCATAACCCATACCCCTCTTGGGCAAAACCCCATAGGTTTTGGACCCTATCTTAGGGTTACACCTACCAAAAATGGTCATGATTTTGCTATTTTTCACTTTGTTTTTTCCTGATGTGGACACAAGATTTACCATAGTCCGAATTCTATTGCTCGACTAATCACTAAATGCTTGGGAATCAGCCCACAATGCCCTTCTTCCCCAGATCAATCTTTGCTCAGTCATGAAGCTAACACTGCTGAGGGAAATGCATCAATAATGACTTGCTCAGATGGCATCGATTGTTTGCCTTACAGTTGAGTGGATTTATTGTAACCAAGAAAATAAGATTTTCCGAAATTTTGGTGACATTCGTGAGCACTTATTTTTTTCCCACCCCCTGTAGTCCATAGCCCCTTAAAACCCATAGCCTGGACTGTCCACCGAGGGCTATGGGTCATGAGGGTGCCGACTGTAGCAAGTGAATCGCCTTGCAATATCACCGGAGTGAGCTGATTAGCTTACCTGCACAAGAGTCAATCAAACATCGAAGTTGCAGTCAGTACTGAGCGGCTACTTGCTCCATCTATATGAGATAGGAAGTCCATCTTCCGATCCAGTGCGTACTTACTTGTCTCTAGGCTCCAAGGTATATGCTCAAGGGAATCAGTTGGTTTTTTTTTGACGGTCACAGCATGAATATCCCCTCCGTAGCCTTCCACAGTGAAGGCAAATAGCTGGTCTCAGGAAGCAAAGATGGAAACATCAAAATCTGGTACCTTCGGTGTGTGGTTATTTCTTTGGGGGAATCTATCTCTGTGAACACATGTGATAACCCTCCAACAGCAGTTCAACGTTCAACCCTTCATCGAACGCACGGCGACAATTCTGCCCCCTGAGGAAGTTAGCTTCCCTTCTGTATTCTGTATCGCCGTGATTGATGACGGCCTCTTTCATTCAGTCAATGATGTCTGCATCCATCCAAACCAGCGTGTACTCATCTCGTGTGACCAATCTGGCAGCATCAATTTTGAGTCAAACAGTGGGACTTGTCGGATAAGTAACATCTGCTCCCATAAACAGGTGGGATTCCAATGAGACTTGCTAACTAATTTTTTTGAGTAACCCAGCTGCCTCTCAGAAACGAAACAAACCTTCCGTTCAAAGATAGATGAAGAGCCAATGAAGAGCACTCCACGAGCTTGGAGCCCCCAAATGTATCACGTGAATTATATGCTCAGGCCGAGACACTGTGGGAGTTGGCTTGTTTGTGCTGCAAGACAATTGTAAATAAGAGGAGAATATAATAGAATCTTGTTCTGGATCAGAAGCATCAGATAAAACTGGAAGAAACTTAAAATATATTCTCTCTCTTGTCTAGGGTTTATCTGCTACCCCAAGCTAAGATATATTTTAAAAATGTTCTATTTGAGTTTTGAGAAGAAAAGGGGAAGGTATTCACGATATATCTGACAAAAAGGCAGTGCCTGGAAGGTGAATAATAAGTAACAGCCCTGCCGTCCAAAATCCCCAGAGATGACGCCTAAGTGGCGG
>NW_001889886.1:36589-47361 GCF_000143565.1 Laccaria bicolor S238N-H82
GAGCTTATCGACAGCAGGGGCCATTACTTATCATTCACCTTCCGGGCACTGCCTTTTTGTTGGATATATCGTGAATACCTTCCCCCTTTCTTCTCAAAACTTATATAGAATATTTTTAAAATATATCTTAGTTTGGGGTAGCAAATAAACCCTAGACAAGAGAGAGAATATATTTCAAGTTTCTTCCAGTTTTATCTGATGCTTTGACCCGAAACAAGATTCTATTATATCTTTCTTCTATTTACAATTTTCCTGTAGCACAAACAAGCCCACTCCCGCAGTGAGAAGCGGGTTCATCCTGTCTGCATTTCTTTTTTCCTCCCGCTCGTTTGCTTTTTATTGGCTTCTGGGGTTTTGGGGCTTGAGTTGGGTTTCTGCCACCGCCATTCGCATTGGAGGAAAACAGAAGGCAACTCGGACCATTATCGTCAGCATCATCATCATCATCATCTGTTTCACCCCGCACACACCCAACCTTGCTTGGACCTTGCTTTTGACTTTGTTTGACACTACATACTAGGATGCTCGTCGCTTGTCCAGCACCTGTTCTTTATGTTACGGCAGACACTGTTAGGGAGCTTGAAGGGAGCGAGGCACTGTCTGGCTTGTGGACGCGTGAGTTCCCTGTTGTTTTCTTTTCTCTTTCCCTCTCTTTCACTTTTCACAAGTACTCATATGTTACATTATAGTCCAATGGTACTCCACATGGTCAATTGTACCTATGTACCATAGAGCTACCCCAATGGGCCAATGCTATCTAGACACTATTGAATAAAGTTGGGCCCAATGCATGCTTTTACCTTAAGGTGAGATAATGTGGCCCAATTGTGAAATATCCCACAACATTGGGCCCAATTGCTATTTAACATGTAATCATATGCTGGACCGACGAAAAAGTAGGCCAAAGGATACATCCAAACACAGGGGGAGGTCACTACTATGACACTGATTTCTCTGCCTTCTCAATCCTTGCTTTGATCTGAAGCTCCTCTTCCTTTGGCATGACCATAGTATCCAACTGCCTCAACTGATCCTCTATGTGTGCCATTGCCTCCAGAAGAGCATCTCAAGCTCTCAAACCCTCCTTGTATTCCCGATGCAATACCCTGTGGGCTATTCAGGTGTATTCCAGTGGATTGGTAAGTCTTCCCACATCAGGCAACATGACATCAAAAAATGAGGCCATCTTCGGCTCAAATTGAAATCTGACATGTCAAAACCGAAGATTTCATCAGCTGGCAGTGCCAAAATACCTCCAGAAGTATTGTGTTGCCTCCCAAGGACTATGTGCACTCAATGGATATAAAAACCAAAGATTTCGTTGGCTGGTAGTGCCGAAATACCTCCAGAAATATTGTGTTGGCTCTCGGAGAATATGTGCACTCAACACATGTTAAAACCGAAGATTTCATCGGCTGGTAGTGCCAAAATACCTCCAGAAATATTGTGTTGCTTCCCAGGACTATGTGCACTCAATGGATATAAAAACCAAAGATTTCATTGGCTGGTAGTGCCGAAATACCTCCAGAAATATTGTGTTGGCTCTCGGAGAATATGTGCATTCAACACATGTTAAACTGAAGATTTTGTCAGCTCATAGTGCTGAAATCCCTCTGGAAATATTGTGTTTCCTCTCAAAGAATATGTGCACTCAACACATGTTAAAACCGGAGATTTCGTTGGCTTGTAGTGCCGAAGTACCTCTGGGAATATTGTGTTGCCTCCCAGAAAATATGTGCACTACATAGATATTAATACCGAAGATTTCATCAGCTGGTTGTGCCGAAGTATCTCTGGAAATATTGTGTTGCCTACATGTTAAAACCAAAGGTTTTGGTGGCTGGCAATGCCAAAATACATCTGGGAATAGTGTTTGAAAGTTAGGTTAGTTAACCGGAAAATAACCGGAAAATAACCGGACCTAACCGCAACACTAACCTAACCGCGGTTAGGGTTAGTTGATTTCGAAAATGGAATAACCGGTTATAACCAGCCCTATTATACACCTTCAAAACGCACTTGAGAACGTCGAAAACGCTTAAAATTTGACTAAGTTACAGTCAAATCTCTAAAATATCACTCAAATGTGTAGACTTTCAAGGATAATTGCATAAATATGTCAATTCTTCACCGATTTTAGCGTTCTTGGGCTCGTTTTAAAGCTAGAATATGCAGAAATAACATCTATTAAGATACATATGAGCATATTTGCTAACCGGTTAGTAACTGCAAATAACCGACCGTAACCGGTTAGTTGCGGTTCGGTTAGGTTATTTTAGGTTTCGGGACAAAGGCTAACCGGTCTCGATCTCGGTTAGAGCCCCTGGGCACCCAATAACCAGACCTAACCGGACTTTCGAACACTAGGTGAAACAATGTTTCCAGACAGTGAAAGAATAGTAGTGTATGGTTAGACAATGTTCCTGGAAGGTCAAACAATGTTCCTGGAGGGTCAAACTCAAACAATGTTCCCAGAGGGTCAAGCAATGTTTCCAGGAGATCAAAGAAGAATTTTGGCACTAACAGAAGCTGAAATCTTTGGGTTTCACAGCTACTTTGGCTTCTAGAGAGGCAACACAATATTTCCGGAGGTATTTCGGCACTACCAGCTGATGAAATCTTCGGTTTTAATATCTATTCAATGCACATAGTATTTGGGAGGCAACACAATATTTCCGGAGAGATTTCGGCACAACGAGCTGATGAAATCTTCAGTTTTAACATGTTTTGAGTGCACATATTCTTTGGGAGGCAACACAATGTTTCTGGAGGTATTTCGGCACTACCAGCCGATGAAATCTTCGGTTTTAATATCTATTAAGTGCACATATTTTCTGGGAGGCAACATGATATTCCTGGAGGTACTTCGGCACTACCAGCCGACGAAATCTTTGGTTTTAACATGTGTTGAGTGCACATATTCTTTGGGAGGCAACACAATGTTTCCGGAGGTACTTTGGCACTACCAGCCAACAAAATCTTCAATTTTAACATGTCTTGAGTGCACATATTCTTTGGGAGGCAACACAATGTTTCTGGAGGTACTTCGGCACTACGAGCCGACGAAATCTTTGGTTTTAACATGTGTTGAGTGCACATATTCTTTGGGAGGCAACACAATGTTTCCGGAGGTATTTCGGCACTACCAGCCAACAAAATCTTCAATTTTAACATGTCTTGAGTGCACATATTCTTTGGGAGGCAACACAATGTTTCTGGAGGTATTTCGGCACTACGAGCTGACAAAATCTTCGGTTTTAACATGTGTTGAGTGCGCATATTCTTTGGGAGGCAACACAATATTTCCGGAGGTACTTTGGCACTACCAGCCAACAAAATCTTCAATTTTAACATGTCTTGAGTGCACATATTCTTTGGGAGGCAACACAATGTTTCTGGAGGTACTTCGGCACTACGAGCTGACAAAATCTTCGGTTTTAACATGTGTTGAGTGCGCATATTCCTTGGGAGGCAACACAATGTTTCCGGAGGTATTTCAGCACTACCAGCCGACAAAATCTTCAATTTTAATATCTATTAAGTGCACATATTCTTTGGGAGGCAACATAATGTTTCTGGAGGTACTTCGGCACTACGAGCTGACAAAATCTTCGGTTTTAACATGTGTTGAGTGCGCATATTCTTTGGGAGGCAACACAATGTTTCCGGAGGTATTTGGCACTACCAGCCAACAAAATCTTCAATTTTAACATGTCTTGAGTGCACATATTCTTTGGGAGGCAACACAATGTTTCTGGAGGTACTTCGGCACTACGAGCTGACAAAATCTTCGGTTTTAACATGTGTTGAGTGCGCATATTCTTTGGGAGGCAACACAATGTTTCCGGAGGTATTTCAGCACTACCAGCTGACAAAATCTTCGGTTTTAACATGTGTTGAGTGCACATATTCTCTGAGAGCCAACACAATATTTCCACAGGTATTTCAGCACTACCAGCTGACAAAATCTTCCATTTTGATATCTATTGAGTGCACATATTTTCTGGGAGGCAACACAATATTCCTGGAGGTACTTCGGCACTACCAGCTGACGAAATCTTTGGTTTTTATGTCTATTGAGTGCACATAGTCCTTGGGAGGCAACACAATATTTCCAGAGGTATTTCAGCACTACGAACTGACAAAATCTTCGGTTTTAACATGTGTTGAGTACACATATTCTCCGAGAGCCAACACAATATTTCCGGAGGTACTTTGGCACTACAAGCCAACGAAATCTTTGGTTTTTATATCTATCGAGTGCACATAGTCCTTGGGAGGCAACACAATATTTCCAGAGGGATTTCGGCACAACCAGCCAACAAAATCTTCGGTTTTTATATCTATTGAGTGCACACAGTCCTTGGGAGGCAACACAATATTTCTGGAGGGATTTCGGCACAACCAGCCAACAAAATCTTCGGTTTTAATATCTATTGAGTCCACATAGTTTTTGGGAGGCAACACAATATTCCAGGAGGTATTGACCGTTAAATACAAAAAAAGTGTCCTTGATACAGCATGCCTCATGCTATCCATGCATCCAGGGTGGCTGTCGCATGTCCAGCTGTTATCTTTAACCCAGAATGAATTCAAGTGATTAACAGGATTTCAGGCTGATATAGAAATATTGATTTATGGCCTGCATGTGTGCTACCAACTGTATTTGCAATGTGTATCCCATTTTGTGCCAAAGGCGATCGGACTGACAGGGATTGCCAGGGTTAGGGTTATGGTTCCGCCAGATTCGGCATTTGTTACACTGAGCATTGTTGGAGCATTGGGCCCAACAATGCAGTATAGCCTAAGTAATAGCCTTGCAATATTGGGCCCAACCTTGGCTGTTGGGAGTTTAACATGGGTCTTGATTGGGCCCAATGGGCCCAATTCGTTTTGTGTATCCCTCATTCGGCCCAATTATGCTTCTCATAGTTTTGTTACGTTGGCCCCAACAATGCCAGCTTAACATCTCACAGACATTGGGCCAAACTATGGCCGAATGGTGTCAACTACGATTAGGCCCATTGGGGTAGCCCTATGGTCCATTGGACAATTGACCATGTGAACTACTATGGTCCCATTGGGTATCTACTGAATGCCCTGTCGTGATCCATCTCTTTTCAATTAGTGCAACTTCTTGCACCCTATGGGCTCAATTCAATGACTTCAACCTCATCTTTTGAATGATAGGCGAATTTTGGCTTGACCGTAACGATTTCAGATTCACTGTCTGTTTTATCAATTAGTTTTTTCATTGTTGAAATTAAAATCGAGCCAAGGTAGGAGTCCAGTCCCAAGGAAGAGCAATGATTGTTGTGTCCCTTGTTCTGCCATTGAACAAAGTTGAATTTTGGGTGGGATAGCTGTAACTTTTATGTTGTATGAATCAGTACCTCACGAGAAAGTATCTTGATGAAGCAAGGGAGTAAAATTTTCTTTGCATATGTATAAATTTGCAAGCAATGGCCATCCTTTGGTGGACCATAAAATATTTTATTGAGCACAAATTGCATGTTAGATCAGAAATCTGCTTTTTTCGAAGCTCTGTGCCTCTTCCCTACTGATATGTGGCCTCTCAAATCGATATTATGAATGTGTAAAAATAGGCGTGCATGCACGCCGATGCACGCCAATAATCCTATTCTCATGCCACGTTTGCACGCTCCCGCACGCCCGTGGCGCGCCAAAAGTGTTGTGCCCCTCGCATCGCAGTCTATCATGGGCGGAGATCAAGAAGGAAGCAAAGGAGAAGGAGCAAGACGTACGATAACACTGCATAAGCTAAATTTCAAATTCATCTTTAGTGAGGTGAGCGTGACGATGGTTGGCATGGGGCACTGACCTAAGATGCATCCTGAATTACAGGCGGCGAGTTGGCAGCGTGAGCGAATACCCAAATAGTGATGCGAACAAAAGGCACACCAGATTCCCCAGCTATGAGTAAACCCTACCACAACTTGAGCTGTTAAACTGTCAGTAGAAGAGAAAGAAAACTCATGATTAGAAGGGTAAGCCAAGGATTTTGATTGCTTACTGCCAGCTAGTTAGATTGCATGGATGAGGGACGGTGTTCGAAACATACATCTCCATATGCGCATTGCAAGAAAACTACGAAGAGAATCAGAGGAAGAGGAGTGGAAGGTACCATGATATAAATTGGTGTTCAAAACATACATCTCCATATGCGCATTGCAAGAAAACTACGAAGAGAATCAGAGGAAGAGGACTGGAAGGTACCATAATATAAATTGACCTTTGAACGAGGAACGCCGTGAAACCCTGTACCGAAAACCCAACCACCAACAGGCCTATCAGTCCTATCGGTGGAGACACTAATCATACCCACGTTGAATAACACTTCGACCAACATGCTCCTGCAGTTCCAAAAGTCAGCATGCGAACATGAACATTGAACGCCAAACAGGACATGCGTACCAGACAAGTCGGCCAAGAATTTTGGGATTTCCCCAATTCGAAATGGTATATATATAAACTGCGACGGCCATAATCAATGGAATCTGAGGCAAATGACGCAAACTTACCAGTATGCGTGATAAGTGTTTGGTATATTGTGTCAAATGCCATGACGGCGACCTATGAAACGGTATGAGATTGCGAGACAACCTCGCCGTTAAGTCAGTCATAGTATGAGAAGTCTGATTGGCCATCGATCGCTGTGGTGGGTATAGTAGTACCAAAATTGACTGCAAGCAACTGGAGGAGCCGGTTTAGAGAAATAACAAACAAACGAGAGCATAAAACACACCTCCGTGCAGCCTGTTGAAGCGATGAGTAAAAAAAATGACAGGGCACGATAGAGACTCACGTCGTTGCCACCACCAACCCAACGAAAGCCGCACCAAAACTGTAAAAATACTCAGTGGAGATCGAGAGGCGAAAGACGAAGAACGCGAACGTATTGTCAAGAACGAAATGGGGTAATTCTGAGATATCTGCTATGGTGCAAGCCGATTTTAAGGAGTGGCTGGATGGCGAGAAACAATTTGGGTCAACCTTTTTCAAGTTAAAAGAAAAAGGGAAAGTTACGACATCAGTTTGTTGTCAAGTTATGGGAAGAACCCGAAGCTTGAGTCCCATGTACCACGCCACCCAGTGGGAGTTGCGTTGACGTTGTGATTGTGTAGCAAGTCCCGCGTCACAAAAGCGTGACCCTGCCAAAGGTGTTCTTTTGTCCCAGGAACCAGCCGTTTCTTGAACGTAGCTTGCGGACACGAGCCAAGTCGTATTAAGTATTTGCGCCATGTTTGGGGAAGAGTGGCGTGTTTGTGATTCATGATCAAAGTTGACCGGGACCTCATATAGTTTGTGCTCTTTCCGAATCGAATCCAAGCTTCTTGGGTCAAAGTTAGGTGGTAAAATTAACGTGTTGTTTGCGTGCTGTAATTATTTCAGCTCGAAAGCCTGTTTACAAGTAGTAATGTGTTGATGTGGAAGCTCCCAGTACAACAAAGACAAACACTGAGTACTGAGTTCCGACATTAACGTCTGTTAACGTTTGTACTTGACAGTACTTGACCCTGGGACGCGCGACCATGAGTCAGGGGGCTTGGAGATGCCTGGTAAAGCTAGACGCAACCGCTCTCCGTCAGTCTTCGAGTGCTTGGAGATGCCTGGTAAAGCTTGACGCAACCGCTCTCTGTCAGTCCTCGAGGCTGTTGCAAACTCCGACTCGCGCTAACAGCTCTCGAGCCGTCGAGTGACCAATTTCCTGGCTCACGAACTAATTCTATGGGTACCACTTCCAACCTGTGCCTACCAACTTTCATGATACTGGCATCCAAAGCCCCTTTGCCACCTTGCATCATCTTCATCAGCTACCCCGTGTCTGCCTCCCCGCAAGATACGGTGCCTACCAATGCAAATACGCTGACGACGACAAGGACTGCGAGTTCAAACCTGCAGCTGTCGACGTTGTTGACGGAGACATATACGGAGAACGAGGCGTTGAAGAAGAAATTGACGAATACGAGGAAACACGCGGAAAAGGCTGAGCGGCTGTTGCAAACGCTAACGGATGCGTCGTCGTCGTCGCCCTCGTCCGAATCGTCGGCGAAGTGCGTTATTATCGAGTATGAGGATCGAGTACAGAGGGCGGAGATAGCAAGGGACGAAGCGGAGTCAAGGAGAAGGGCCGTCTTGGAGAATTGGACGCAACTCGATCGTTGGCTGCAGGTGGGTGACTTGCGTAATCAGGAAGCGAGAGAGGCGTTTGGGAGGATTGTTAGTGAGGGAGGCCAGTTGACTTTGGGATTCATTGGTACTCCGTTGCTGGGTACATCCTCCATGGCACCTCCACCACCGCCAACTTCTCAACCACCGAGGAGACATGCTACAAGGACCCCTTTTCCTGCTTTAACACCCCCTACTAGTTCTTCATCAACCACGACAACATCCCGCAGAGCACGCACGCCAAGCTTAGAAAGCAAATACACCCACCCACCATCAAAACGATCCCACGGGAATGGAGAACCGAGGATGTCTTATTCCGACTTGGTAAGTACCACACCTCGATTTCAACGAGCGCACTTCTCTTACGTCCTTATCCCTCGGCTCAGCATATCCATCTGGAGCAGCATGGATACCCGCCCCCTACCCCGTCCGCTCCTAGAGTCATCATGTCCCCCGGCGATCACCACAAACCGCACCCACACACCCTCCCTTCGTCACATTCACATCTCCATTGCCATCAACAACACCATCCCCATCATGCGCTTTCGTGTAGACCCCATTCAAGGTCTTCAAGTCGCTCTAGCAGCGCTTCATTGGACATTGATGAGATGCTCTTTGAAGCCACTACAGCCGACGCCATCAACGGCATCGCTGCGAATCAACGACCACAACAACCACCGCATATGGCGAGTCTTCCTTTACCAACTACAACCGCATCTCAAAATGGGTCCCCGCATCTGTAGAGCCACCACTCACGAAGACACGCCGAGGAGGGGTAGTAGCAGCAGGCGCGTACACGTTTACGAGGGTCAACAAGCACAAGAGGGGCTGGGTATGTGTATCCGGCTAATCAGTCTGTCCTGAGGAAGGACGTGAGATAGCCGGCGGGACAACCTGGTCCACTCGTTCAGCCGGGTCAGGTTCAGCAGTATCAGACTCATGTCTTTGCACCGGTCGTTGAAGCCAAAGTATTCGGTTAGTGGGAGTAGTATTGGAGGAGGGGGGATTGTGGGTGCGTTGGCTGGGGGGCCTGGAGGACCAGCAGGAGGTAAGTCGCGTGTTCCTTCTGGCCTTTGGATCGTCTTGTCGAGGAACGGACGTCGTCTGTTTGCTCTCTTGCATCTGGCAATACCCTCTTCTCGATTTCTGTGTTTCAGGTGACAGATATCAGAAGCCTTCTTTCCTATGCGATCCGTTTCAACGCTTCAATTTTTTTGCTTTTCTCAGTTTTCTATCATACACCTCTCCTCTCCTCGCCCTTCGCTCTGTTTCTATTTAACTGATGTCTTTCCTGGCATCTTTTCTCAATTCTTATCTCCGACTTATTCTTTTCTCGTGTTACTTCACACAAATCTTCTTCCCTTTCCATTTCCCCATCCCGTCTCCTTCATCCTTAATGAACATACTAACTGACTAATTTCCAAGGCCCAATCAACGCACCGATCGTCGCACCGCCCGCCCAAGTCTTCCCAGCCACAAACGCCCAAGGCCAGAGGATCTGCAGACAATGCGGTTTCCCAAGACGGTATAAAGACAACAAGTGCATTGAAAAATGGGGCCCTGGGCCGATGGGTCCTAGGACTGTTTGCGATCAGTAAGTCTCCCTTTTTTTCATCTTTCTACGTCACGTTTTTAACTAACAAAACACCACATCTAGGTGTAAGCAAATGAAACGCGTCGAGAGGCAAGGAACCCTGGAGACAGATTATACTGAGGGGAGAGGGGCTGGGGCACTGTCGGCGCTTACAGACCTCGAATTGGATTTCATAGACTCACCAATACCTCCCTTGGCGAATATCATAGGCTTTAGACACCTAAGGAATCTTACCATCTCCGCATCGCTCCCATTCATCCAATCGTTCGTTGCCAACATATCCACGGACCAACTAGACACCTTTGTCTGCCTTTCACCTCCTGAACCAGGATTTGACATGAAACTCTTGGTTGAGGACTTTGTTTCGCGCTGGTCTAGCTCCTTACGATGTTTCGGGCTCAGATTAACACCAGAGGACGCGGAGGCGGAAGAGTTACCTCTCGACACATTAAAGCCTTTATTCCCTTTACACAACCTCTGCACGCTCAGTCTACGTGGATAATTCATGGATATCAGCGATGACCTGATAGAAGAGTGGGCGAAGACCTGGCCAAACTTGAATGGCCTCCTTCTCCCGTTCCTCCCTCCCACTCGTATACGGCCGAGGATGAAGTCTCTTCGAGTCCTCGTGGAACGTTGTCCCAAGCTTACGGAACTGCGGATACCCCTAGATACGAGCGACATACAAGCAGTACAACCCTTTTTATCATCGAGGAAACTATTATATTCAGAGCTCAAACATGAACTGAAGACGCTCATGATTGCATCGGTAGTAGACGATTGGGATGCGTGGGACGCTTTTCGCATCGGGCGGTATTTGAATGGTTTGTTTCCCGATTTGAAGTGCGTGCGTTCTTATGAGGGACATGAGGACGAGCGGTGGGTGCAGGTGAATGAGTTGGTGAGGTTTGCGCAGACGGACAGGCCGGAGACGATTGCTAGTTGTCGGGGGTGATTGGGAGTGCACAATGTCTTGAAGTCTTCATGT
>NW_001889886.1:47411-52211 GCF_000143565.1 Laccaria bicolor S238N-H82
CTCCGGAATATGTCTCTTTCTCTCCCCGTCTTTGGTAGCAGTGGAGATCGGGGAGATTACAATTGTGTGGGACTTTTTTGTATACGCCGTTAAATGACGGTGCGGCGGAGTTGACGAAGATTATACTGAGGGGAGAGGGGCTGGGGAACGAGACGATGTCGCTAATACCTCGTTTTGAGAAGCTGAGGGTGTTGGAACTTGGAGGTATGGGCAAATCTTTGAGGTTGCCGTGGTTGGAACGCGTTGGGGCACTGTCGGCGCTTACAGACCTCGAATTGGATTTCATAGACTCACCAATACCCCCCTTGGCGAAAATCATAGGCTTCAGACACCTAAGGAATCTTACCATCTCCGCATCGCTCCCATTCATCCAATCGTTCGTTGCCAACATATCCACAGACCAACTAGACACCTTGTCTGCCTTTCACCTCCTGAACCAGGATTCGACATGAAACTCTTGGTTGAGGACTTCGTTTCGCGCTGGTCTAGCTCCTTACGATGTTTCGGGCTCAGATTAACACCAGAGGACACGGAGGCGGAAGAGTTACCTCTCGACACGTTAAAGCCTTTATTCCCTTTGCACAACCTCCGCACGCTCAGTCTACGTGGATACCTCATGGATATCAGCGATGACCTGATAGAAGAGTGGGCGAAGACCTGGCCAAACTTGAACGACCTCCTCCTCCCGTTCCTCCCTCCCACTCGTATTCGGCCGAGGATGAAGTCTCTTCGAGTCCTCGCGGAACGTTGTCCCAAGCTTACGGAACTGCGGATACCCCTGGATACGAGCGACATACAAGCAGTACAACCCTTTTTATCATCGAGGAAACTATTATATTCAGAGCTCAAACATGAACTGAATACACTCACGATTGCATCGGTAGTAGACGATTGGGATGCGCGGGACGCTTTTCGCATCAGGCGGTATTTGAATGGTTTGTTTCCCGATTTGAAGTGCGGGCGTTCTTATGAGGGACATGAGGACGAGCGGTGGGTGCAGGTGAATGAGTTGGTGAGGTTTGCGCAGACGGTTAGGCCGGAGACGATTGCTAGTTGTCGGGGGTGATTGGGAGTGGACAATGTCTTGAAGTCTTCATGTCTTCTATGAGGCATACTCACGATTGCAAGGCTTGGGAAGAACGTTGGAACTTGACAACGAATTTACGTTGATGTAGAGAGCCGATATCGTCTAGGAGTGTGCTAATAAATTTGCTACATTATTCTTACTTCCAAAACGGTCATCGCGCAGTAACTGTTGGGAAGAACATTAGGTTGGACAGCCAATGCTGCGTCTTGCTCATAGGTAAATGTTAAACGGTTACCGGTCTACCCACTACATAGAGTCCTTGGCCATTCCGTATGAATCTTGGCGCATAGCGTAGAGTAGACGATCTGTGAGTTCAGGGGCACGGACTACGCTCCCAGCTCATTGTCGACGATGCTCTCAGCTGTATCCAATAGATCCCATGTAAGCCCACCCTACGCGTTGCCAACAGGAACGATCGTCTTACGCACCTGGTATTCAATTGGCCATAGCCACTTCCCATGATTGACATGCTCGCTCCATTTGGCTGTAGACTTGCAGTTATCAGCTGTCAGGCCTTGGGGCGCTTTGATGACATTGATTGGCCTGTATATGGTGGCATAAACCTGTGTCCGGATGTGGAAAAGAAGTGGAGATTGAGTAAAAGCCTTACATCAAACCGAAAAGTGTTGACGCACTACGGACTGCTGTTGTTGATCAGACCTTGTGCGGCACTGTATAGAAAGGGCACTCTTGATGATGCCGCAAACCCACAACCGACACCAGCTTCGACATTCGAAGTAGCCACTCGGTCTTAGCAGAGGAAGCGATGTCTAAAATTTCGTGCAAGTATGTGCCCCTGTGTCCTCTGATTAGTATGAAACGAATGAGAGGAAAAACCAGGATTTTTACGTGACGCCTCAAACCCGTTTCCATTTCAATCATTGCCTAAGCCTTCATCCGCCCACGCCGCGGCCTAAGCATCTGCGTCATAAGCTTGTCAGTGGTTGTCCAACTGATCGAGGTGATGTGGACTTGAGGATGGATTCGCGAAGTCTGGAGCAAATTATGTGATCTGTGAAATGCAGGGCAGGAGAGTTACTTACCGTATTTCAACGTCCTCCAAATTCTCGCCGCATGATTCTCTGCAGTCTGCGGAAATTTGAAAGGAACATCAATGGTAGGGCGGACGTTACAGGAAAGCGGCGTACCGCATTGCGTCTCACCATTCATGAGTTGGGACGCGTCTTCATCGTTTCCTTCGTGGTGGACACGGAAAGACTCCTTGTTTTTTCGTCGAAATACTTGAGATGTAGGATCTTCCATGGTAATGAACGAACCGAAATGATCATAAATGACCCACCCTAAAAGCATCGTTCTGCACTCTCTGTCCGGTTGTTGCCCTCCGAAAATTCATCTTCGCGTCCTAATGCAACCCGCGCGACACGAATTTCCCTACTACAACTTCCCAGGTCATCGCTCCGTTGTCGGAGGTATTTGGTACGTGTGTTTCCTGAGTGATAGCAGAATGAATCGACAGGCTACAGTTAAGGGCCATAAGGCTCACCATAATAATCCCCATCGTCCTCGCGCCGCGTGACGGGAGACAGTTCGCATCCTTATTTTGTTGCAGTCAGTCCCAGCTGGCCGTCATCGCCACTTTTATCATTCCTGCCCTCCCCAACTAGTCGTCAACTCCCCTGTCCTTGTTATCTTGGAGTAGGACCACATAATCATTGAGGGGGTAAAAATCTGCGCAATGTTTCCCTTGTGAATAAAGAAGAAAAAATATCAACTTGCGTCGATGATAGGCATGCTGCGCGAGCTTTCCGAGAGGGCTTAAGAAGGGCCCGCTGAAGGTGGTAGGTAATCTGCAAGACGTGGGCGGGGTCGGAATTTGTGAAGGAGGCGATTGGTTGTCTGAGCGCCGTGGTCAGATGGCGAGTATGACGGAATATTTTCGAATTGACGATCCTGAAGTCCTAGAGAAGAAAAGTGCTGGAGAACATAGGATACGGACGGGGATAGTCGGATGATGAACTTGGGTAGAGCCTGAAGGAAGTTGGCACCTGCAGAAACTTGAGAGATTAACGAGGCGGAAACAACCTAAATCGCCAATGAAAAATTTTCGGGACGTGGTCATAGAAGTGCTTAACTACGCTAGTCTGCTCGAGAGACTGCGCATATTTTACAAGAGGACGACAACGAATTGCGGCATGAATGCAAGTTGTCTCACGGCGGACTTGCTGGTGCATCCTTTTGGGCCCTTGATTCTCCGATAGTTTGTCGCTCTAAATGAATTTCTTCTGGTTCTTCATCGAGCCCAACTATCGGAGGAATCAAACCTGGACTTTCAGACCTTCAAAACGCAATCGCATGAACAACTTGAATGCAAATTTAAAAGGACGATACTAAAAGAATACTTACATAAAACGACAGGCCAAAGGAGCGCAGTTACTACGATCCAACTGCAAGTTCGGATCCGAGCCTCCGAGGGAGATTCCTGGACGCGTTGGAGAGCAATGCCAGAGACGATTCGCGTCCAACCGCAGGAGGGTCAACTATCTCTGGCCGATAGCATCAATTGGCAATGTGGGGAAACAATAATGCAAAATACTTCTCGCTTCCTTCATCTCCCATTCGTATGTCCAATCAAACTGTGTGTGTAGCATTATTTAGGGATGTAGCAAGGATGAAGGAGAGTTTTGCGAAGCTTGAAAGTTAGGGTTAGGGTTTTGAGCATTGATTTGATAAGACTAAGTATTCTCATCTCCGCACCTCAGAGGGGGCTCATCACTACAGTGCAATAGTCCTTGTGAATTTGTTTCTTTGATCTCAGCTCAGATTCAAAGTATACCACCAGATATACACCCACGGCAACCCACTCGAATCCTTCAATCCCATCTACTCCAACGACAAGACCGTCGGCCGTACTATCTTGCCCTGCCTAAGTCAACCACGCCCCCGCGCAACGCTGTCTCACTCAAAAGGTGTTGGAAAATGCACCTGCGGATCGCTCGACACGATTCATCTGGGGAACCTGGGTTAGGCTGGTCTGAATTTGACGCACTCTTGTAGTGTGTTCCAGAGACCAAGAAGCGACCGGCGCCAGCGAAGACAGCAACTTCAAAAACACAGCCTGAATCACTTCACAAACCGCGTTATGGTGGGCGTCGATTTTATCTGCAATACAGTCTGTTAACTGTTTTTCTCCATTACCGTACATCGCGTCGAAAACGTCCTTTGATGAGGCTGATGCCTCCGTGGGTCGCATTGATCCATGCTACATTCCGCTGCCTCACAGCGGCGTCCCCTTGAAGATTTAGTCAGGCCAAGCGAATCTGACTTCAGGAGGCAACGCTGTATGGCAGCGAAGAAAATGAACTGAACTCCGACAGCATGATCAGCCTTTTCGCTGATATATCTTCGCAGATGGGCCTATAGCAATGGTATATAAACCACAGATGCCGGAACGCGCCTCCCAACCGCAACCGGCAGGTTTCTCAAAGAAACTGAGGGCGAGATTCTGGTGCGTGGCCATCCAGCGTGATATCTGTTTCACTTCTGATCTACGTATTTTAGTTATGGGGACTGTTGATTCGACCTGGCACTCCGCGAAGCTAGGTGAAATCTTTCAAATTGATGGGGTATTGATGCGCAAGAGATACTATATTGGGTTTGTTCCAAGACGAGATTCTTTTTGGCCGATGCTCACCCCATACCTGTTGAACTTAGTGCATGAATGTTACGTGGCGATAAATTCATCCAGAAATGTA
>NW_001889886.1:52399-53439 GCF_000143565.1 Laccaria bicolor S238N-H82
GACAAGGCTAACCGGTCTCGATCTCGGTTAGAGCCCCTGGGCACCCAATAACCAGACCTAACCGGACTTTCGAACACTAGGTGAAACAATGTTTCCAGACAGTGAAAGAATAGTAGTGTATGGTTAGACAATGTTCCTGGAAGGTCAAACAATGTTCCTGGAGGGTCAAACTCAAACAATGTTCCCAGAGGGTCAAGCAATGTTTCCAGGAGATCAAAGAAGAATTTTGGCACTAACAGAAGCTGAAATCTTTGGGTTTCACAGCTACTTTGGCTTCTAGAGAGGCAACACAATATTTCCGGAGGTATTTCGGCACTACCAGCTGATGAAATCTTCGGTTTTAATATCTATTCAATGCACATAGTATTTGGGAGGCAACACAATATTTCCGGAGAGATTTCGGCACAACGAGCTGATGAAATCTTCAGTTTTAACATGTTTTGAGTGCACATATTCTTTGGGAGGCAACACAATGTTTCTGGAGGTATTTCGGCACTACCAGCCGATGAAATCTTCGGTTTTAATATCTATTAAGTGCACATATTTTCTGGGAGGCAACAAGATATTCCCGGAGGTACTTCAGCACTATGAGCCGATGAAATCTTCGATTTTAACATGTGTTGAGTGCACATATTCTTTGAGAGGAAACACAATATTTCCAGAGGGATTTGGCCACTATGAACTGGCAAAATCTTCGGTTTTAACATGTGTTGAATGCACATATTCTCTGAGAGCCAACACAATATTCCCAGAGGTATTTTGGCACTACCAGCCAACAAAATCTTTGGTTTTTCTATCTATTGAGTGCACATAGTCCTTGGGAGGCAACACAATATTTTTGGAGGTATTTCAGCACTACCAGCCGATGAAATCTTCGGTTTTAATATCTATTAAGTGCACATATTTTCTGGGAGGCAACATGATATTCCTGGAGGTACTTCGGCACTACCAGCCGACGAAATCTTTGGTTTTAACATGTGTTGAGTGCACATATTCTTTGGGAGGCAACACAATGTTTCCGGAGGTACTTTGGCACTACC
>NW_001889886.1:59002-74366 GCF_000143565.1 Laccaria bicolor S238N-H82
TGGTACTCCGTTGCTGGGTACATCCTCCATGGCACCTCCACCACCGCCAACTTCTCAACCACCGAGGAGACATGCTACAAGGACCCCTTTTCCTGCTTTAACATCCCCTACTAGTTCTTCATCAACCACGACAACATCCCGCAGAGCACGCACGCCAAGCTTAGAAAGCATATACACCCACCCACCATCAAAACGATCCCGCGGGAATGGAGAACCGAGGATGTCTTATTCCGACTTGGTAAGTACCACACCTCGATTTCAACGAGCGCACTTCTCTTACGTCCTCATCCCTCGGCTCAGCATATCCATCTGGAGCAGCATGGATACCCGGCCCCTACCCCGTCCGCTCCTAGAATCATCATGTCCCCCGGCGATCACCACAAACCGCACCCACACACCCTCCCTTCATCACATTTACATCTCCATTCAACATCCCCATCATGCGCTTTCGCGTAGACCCCATTCAAGGTCTTCAAGTCGCTCTAGCAGCGCTTCGTTGGACGTTGATGAGATGCTCTTTGAAGCCACTACAGCCGACGCCATCAACGGCATCGCTGCGAATCAACAACCACAACAACCACCGCATATGGCGAGTCTTCCTTTACCAACTACAACCGCATCTCAAAATGGGTCCCCGCATCTGTGGAGCCACCACTCACGAAGACACGCCGAGGAGGGGTAGTAGCAGCATGCGCGTACACGTTTACGAGGGTCAACAAGCACAAGAGGGGGCTGGGTATGTGTATCCGGCTAATCAGTCTGTCCCGAGGAAGGACGTGAGATAGCTGGTGGGACAACCTGGTCCACTCGTTCAGCCGGGTCAGGTTCAGCAGTATCAGACTCATGTCTTTGCTCCGGTCGTTACAGGTGCACCCATGAAGAAGCCAAAGTATTCGGTTAGTGGGAGTAGTATTGGAGGAGGGGGGATTGTGGGTGCGTTGGCTGGGGGGCCTGGAGGACCAGCAGGAGGTAAGTCGCGTGTTCCTTCTGGCCTTTGGATCGTCTTGTCGAGGAACGGACGTCGTCTGTTTGCTCTCTTGCATCTGGCAATACCCTCTTCTCGATTTCTGTGTTTCAGGTGACAGATATCAGAAGCCTTCTTTCCTATGCGATCCGTTTCAACGCTTCAATTTTTTTGCTTTTCTCAGTTTTCTATCATACACCTCTCCTCTCCTCGCCCTTCGCTCTGTTTCTATTTAACTGATGTCTTTCCTGGCATCTTTTCTCAATTCTTATCTCCGACTTATTCTTTTCTCGTGTTACTTCACACAAATCTTCTTCCCTTTCCATTTCCCCATCCCGTCTCCTTCATCCTTAATGAACATACTAACTGACTAATTTCCAAGGCCCAATCAACGCACCGATCGTCGCACCGCCCGCCCAAGTCTTCCCAGCCACAAACGCCCAAGGCCAGAGGATCTGCAGACAATGCGGTTTCCCAAGACGGTATAAAGACAACAAGTGCATTGAAAAATGGGGCCCTGGGCCGATGGGTCCTAGGACTGTTTGCGATCAGTAAGTCTCCCTTTTTTTCATCTTTCTACGTCACGTTTTTAACTAACAAAACACCACATCTAGGTGTAAGCAAATGAAACGCGTCGAGAGGCAAGGAACCCTGGAGACAGATTATACTGAGGGGAGAGGGGCTGGGGCACTGTCGGCGCTTACAGACCTCGAATTGGATTTCATAGACTCACCAATACCTCCCTTGGCGAATATCATAGGCTTTAGACACCTAAGGAATCTTACCATCTCCGCATCGCTCCCATTCATCCAATCGTTCGTTGCCAACATATCCACGGACCAACTAGACACCTTTGTCTGCCTTTCACCTCCTGAACCAGGATTTGACATGAAACTCTTGGTTGAGGACTTTGTTTCGCGCTGGTCTAGCTCCTTACGATGTTTCGGGCTCAGATTAACACCAGAGGACGCGGAGGCGGAAGAGTTACCTCTCGACACATTAAAGCCTTTATTCCCTTTACACAACCTCTGCACGCTCAGTCTACGTGGATAATTCATGGATATCAGCGATGACCTGATAGAAGAGTGGGCGAAGACCTGGCCAAACTTGAATGGCCTCCTTCTCCCGTTCCTCCCTCCCACTCGTATACGGCCGAGGATGAAGTCTCTTCGAGTCCTCGTGGAACGTTGTCCCAAGCTTACGGAACTGCGGATACCCCTAGATACGAGCGACATACAAGCAGTACAACCCTTTTTATCATCGAGGAAACTATTATATTCAGAGCTCAAACATGAACTGAAGACGCTCATGATTGCATCGGTAGTAGACGATTGGGATGCGTGGGACGCTTTTCGCATCGGGCGGTATTTGAATGGTTTGTTTCCCGATTTGAAGTGCGTGCGTTCTTATGAGGGACATGAGGACGAGCGGTGGGTGCAGGTGAATGAGTTGGTGAGGTTTGCGCAGACGGACAGGCCGGAGACGATTGCTAGTTGTCGGGGGTGATTGGGAGTGCACAATGTCTTGAAGTCTTCATGTCTTCTATGAGGCATACTCACGATTGCATGGCTTGGGAAGAACGTTGGAACTTGACAATGAATTTACGTTGATGTAGAGAGCCGATATCATCTAGGAGTGTGCTAATAAATTTGCTACATTATTCTTACTTCCAAAACGGTCATCGCGCAGTAACTGTTGGGAAGAACATTAGGTAAATGTTAAACGGTTACCGGTCTACCCACTACGTAGAGTCCTTGGCCATTCCGTATGAATCTTGGCGCATAGCGTAGAGTAGACGATCTGTGAGTTCAGGGGCACGGCCCGGACTACGCTCCCAGCTCATTGTCGACGATGCTCTCAGCTGTATCCAATAGATCCCACGTAAGCCCACCCTACGCGTTGCCAACAGGAACGATCGTCTTACGCACCTGGTATTCAATTGGCCATAGCCACTTCCCATGATTGACATGCTCGCTCCATTTGGCTGTAGACTTGCAGTTATCAGCTGTCAGGCCTTGGGGCGCTTTGATGACATTGATTGGCCTGTATATGGTGGCATAAACCTGTGTCCGGATGTGGAAAAGAAGTGGAGATTGAGTAAAAGCCTTACATCAAACCGAAAAGTGTTGACGCACTACGGACTGCTGTTGTTGATCAGACCTTGTGCGGCACTGTATAGAAAGGGCACTCTTGATGATGCCGCAAACCCACAACCGACACCAGCTTCGACATTCGAAGTAGCCACTCGGTCTTAGCAGAGGAAGCGATGTCTAAAATTTCGTGCAAGTATGTGCCCCTGTGTCCTCTGATTAGTATGAAACGAATGAGAGGAAAAACCAGGATTTTTACGTGACGCCTCAAACCCGTTTCCATTTCAATCATTGCCTAAGCCTTCATCCGCCCACGCCGCGGCCTAAGCATCTGCGTCATAAGCTTGTCAGTGGTTGTCCAACTGATCGAGGTGATGTGGACTTGAGGATGGATTCGCGAAGTCTGGAGCAAATTATGTGATCTGTGAAATGCAGGGCAGGAGAGTTACTTACCGTATTTCAACGTCCTCCAAATTCTCGCCGCATGATTCTCTGCAGTCTGCGGAAATTTGAAAGGAACATCAATGGTAGGGCGGACGTTACAGGAAAGCGGCGTACCGCATTGCGTCTCACCATTCATGAGTTGGGACGCGTCTTCATCGTTTCCTTCGTGGTGGACACGGAAAGACTCCTTGTTTTTTCGTCGAAATACTTGAGATGTAGGATCTTCCATGGTAATGAACGAACCGAAATGATCATAAATGACCCACCCTAAAAGCATCGTTCTGCACTCTCTGTCCGGTTGTTGCCCTCCGAAAATTCATCTTCGCGTCCTAATGCAACCCGCGCGACACGAATTTCCCTACTACAACTTCCCAGGTCATCGCTCCATTGTCGGAGGTATTTGGTACGTGTGTTTCCTGAGTGATAGCAGAATGAATCGACAGGCTACAGTTAAGGGCCATAAGGCTCACCATAATAATCCCCATCGTCCTCGCGCCGCGTGACGGGAGACAGTTCGCATCCTTATTTTGTTGCAGTCAGTCCCAGCTGGCCGTCATCGCCACTTTTATCATTCCTGCCCTCCCCAACTAGTCGTCAACTCCCCTGTCCTTGTTATCTTGGAGTAGGACCACATAATCATTGAGGGGGTAAAAATCTGCGCAATGTTTCCCTTGTGAATAAAGAAGAAAAAATATCAACTTGCGTCGATGATAGGCATGCTGCGCGAGCTTTCCGAGAGGGCTTAAGAAGGGCCCGCTGAAGGTGGTAGGTAATCTGCAAGACGTGGGCGGGGTCGGAATTTGTGAAGGAGGCGATTGGTTGTCTGAGCGCCGTGGTCAGATGGCGAGTATGACGGAATATTTTCGAATTGACGATCCTGAAGTCCTAGAGAAGAAAAGTGCTGGAGAACATAGGATACGGACGGGGATAGTCGGATGATGAACTTGGGTAGAGCCTGAAGGAAGTTGGCACCTGCAGAAACTTGAGAGATTAACGAGGCGGAAACAACCTAAATCGCCAATGAAAAATTTTCGGGACGTGGTCATAGAAGTGCTTAACTACGCTAGTCTGCTCGAGAGACTGCGCATATTTTACAAGAGGACGACAACGAATTGCGGCATGAATGCAAGTTGTCTCACGGCGGACTTGCTGGTGCATCCTTTTGGGCCCTTGATTCTCCGATAGTTTGTCGCTCTAAATGAATTTCTTCTGGTTCTTCATCGAGCCCAACTATCGGAGGAATCAAACCTGGACTTTCAGACCTTCAAAACGCAATCGCATGAACAACTTGAATGCAAATTTAAAAGGACGATACTAAAAGAATACTTACATAAAACGACAGGCCAAAGGAGCTCAGTTACTACGATCCAACTGCAAGTTCGGATCCGAGCCTCCGAGGGAGATTCCTGAACGCGTTGGAGAGCAATGCCAGAGACGATTCGCGTCCAACCGCAGGAGGGTCAACTATCTCTGGCCGATAGCATCAATTGGCAATGTGGGGAAACAATAATGCAAAATACTTCTCGCTTCCTTCATCTCCCATTCGTATGTCCAATCAAACTGTGTGTGTAGCGTTATTTAGGGATGTAGCAAGGATGAAGGAGAGTTTTACGAAGCTTGAAAGTTAGGGTTAGGGTTTTGAGCATTGATTTGATAAGACCTCCGCACCAACTTGAATTTCTGATAATATGGCATTCCAAGTTCCGCGCAAAGCGATTCTAACGAAGGAACAACTCGAGTACTTCCAAACCTCGAAGACACACACCAAGAGCTCGTCTCATATATCGAGGTCCTCAACGACGCAGTCGTCGGCATCAGGCTCACCGACGAATGTTCGTTGTCTACGGGTGCAGCTGCTGTTCTCGTCCTCTTGGACAGTGTTGAGCGAGTGGCGAGGGATACGCCTCCTGTGGAGAACTCCGCGTCGAGGTTTGGGAATCCGGCTTTTCGGACATTTTATGATCGTGTCTCCAAGGTACATTTGTGTATCCTGGAGTTAGATTGAAGTACTCGCTAACCATCGTTCATAGATCTCACCGGAGTTACACGCATCGCTTCCTGGTTTGCCAAGTGAGGCTATCGAGGAACTGTCGGTTTATTTCAGCGAGGCATGGGGCAATCGCACGCGCATCGATTACGGGAGTGGAATGGAACTCAATTTCCTGTGCTGGCTGTAAGTTTCGGATTCCTTGCCTTCTTGTGATCGCTCAGCGCGTCGTATACTTAGCTTATGTCTAGAACGGCTACAGGTCTTACAAGAAACGGACCATAAACCAATCGTTATTCGTTTATTCTGGAGGTAACCCTTTCTCATCTTTCAGTCACAACCAGACTGACCCGTTAGCAGATACATAAATATCATGCAGATACTCCAATCGACCTACTGGCTAGAACCAGCTGGATCGCATGGCGTCTGGGGGCTGGACGACTACCACTTCCTCCCGTTTCTCTTCGGTTCGGCGCAACTACGAGGTGGGCAAGGTCATCGCACTCTTTCGAACCCCAAAGCTGATCCGTGGCTCAGGGCATAAGTACATCCGTCCCAAGGCGATACACGACCCCGAGATAGCGGAAGAATACTCAAAAGACTACATGTATTTGCTTGTATCGCTTTCATCAATTCGGTGCTTCTTTCCCCCCTCTTCATCAAGCGCTGTTGACGTTGACGCATATTCTCACACACAGATAAAGACAGCCTCCCTCCGATGGCATTCCCCCATGCTCAACGACATCTCAGCCGTAAGCTTCCTCTCCTTTCGCCTCTTTTCCTCCCGGTCATCCTCTTTGTTTTGCAGGTAAAAACATGGGACAAAGTCAACTCAGGAATGCTCAAAATGTACCTTGCCGAAGTCCTCAACAAGCTCCCAGTAATACAACACTTACTCTTCGGCTCGTTCCTTCCTTACGACGGGCCTCTACCACCTCCGCCTCCGCCTCCGCCTGCTATATCTCCTCCATCCGCGCTTTCTACGTCCTCGAAACCCGTGATAACACCGACAGTGCATGGGGACCACGTGCACGCACATGACGACCTTGGAGGGGCTGGCCAGAAGGACGTTGGGTGGGGTGACTGCTGCGGGATCCCCGTGCCGTCTGTGTTTGCTGCGGCCAGGGCGGAGGCGGAGAAGAAGCATGGGTTCAAGTTGGGCGAGGCAGGGGTGCCGGGTGTGAGGCCCGTTCCATTTGATTAGTCGACGATGGGTTGATGATGATCATGATGTGATAGACAATAGCAGACACATATGCTTGCTTCTATAATTATAGTCTTATCATGAAACTATTTATCAAGACGTTTTGGTGTCAGAGGAACGAGAGATATAAGGGAAAAGAGTGTGCAAAGTCCTGATGCTAATGACTGGATGACGGAGAGGGTGGGGAGTGAGATCCTACTGCGTGAGATGATACTAATTGTCAAGTCCGATGGAGGGTAAGCTACTAATAAAGAAATGGTTCACGAGGGCTCAAAATACCAATGAGGAAAGTCAGTCAAGGAAAAGACATAAAAGGGGTACCAAGCATGACGAAATAGAGGGTAGACCATCCAGAGGTTGACTTCCAACGTAAATCCGCTCAATCACGCCTGACTGAGCAGAATTCTATCGACCGCGGCATTGATAGTCGCCTTGCGAGAAGTCAGGTCCATGTCGAACTGTTCCTCGAGCTGGCGCCGAATCTCGTGCTTCGTTACGGAGTTGAGGTCCGCAGATCGCATAATTTCTTGGACGGACCGCTCGAGCTCGAAGTCACTTGGTGCGCCACCGGCAGCAGGCGCACCACCGCCACCCAGGTTGGGTAACAGATCGAAGGTATCTGAACTGTGCGTCGTGGGCATTGGCATATCTAGATAGTTGGTGGCAGGGCGTGATGGGGCAGGCTGGTGGAAGTGCCCTACGTCGCTCATTGGTCGGAACTGGGACTTTGGGGTATTGCGACCTGATTGGTATCCTGGAGGCGGGTACATGCCGAGCTGAGATGGGGCTGGTGGGAAGCTGCGTCCTTGAGGCTTGTAGTAGGTTTCTCGGCTGTATAACAAATCTGCATAAGCTTCTTTTGCTTTGGTTTGATGGACCCAGGATCCGATGCTGTGATTCGATTCCTTGTCCCAGAGCTCGTTCTCCTGATGAAGGGTGTTAGCGAACAAATAAGGGGAAGAGTGCAGGCAAAACTCACGTAGTCGTTCCATGATTTGAGAAGAATAGACCGAGGATCAAACTTCCCTTCGTCCTGGTTTATAACGTAGTTAGCGTCGTGTACTCTCAAAAAGAGAGATGAAAACTTACATGAACGATCATCTTCTTGCCAGATTCACCAAGCACGACACGTGTTTGATCCCAAGAGAAATCGTACATCTTCCAGTACGAGTATAGAGGCAAGAAGAAGGAGAAGGCGGGAATGGCAAGGATGTAGAACAACATCCATCTGATCATGTCCCACTTCCGTCGCATGATGAAAACCAGGGCTTGAATACCGTAGATCGCGGCGATCATGATAAGCGATAACGTGGGGATGGATTTGCCTTCGCCAGCCGCCAGGTAGATCAAATACACAATCTTGAGAGGTAATCAGATACCTGATCGAATGAAAAAATAAAACTTACATATGCAACAGTGACGGGCTGTGTGAGGGTCGAAACCAAATCAATCATTACAATGAAACACATCGAGAAACAACAGAAACCGCAAAGCTGCTCCAGAAAGATGAGCTCCCCGAGATTGTGGACTGTCGAGTTGATCCAGCGGCGACGTTGAGACAGCAAAACCTTCCAGTCATCAGGAGCCACGGTGTACGCATGAGCGTCGCGGATGAATTGGGTTCTGAAAAGCGGGAAGTGCTTGAGGAGCAACGTAGTAAGGTATCGATCTTCGCCAAGATGCAGGAGGTTCTTCATATGCAGTGTGTCGACACGATTCTCCGAGTAGTCGTTAATAAGTTGGTTGGAGATGAGTAGCGGCTTATGGGTATCAGGCGTTCTGATGCGGTAAAGGGTGAAGCAACCCGGCAACAGGTGACGGATCCAAAAAGGCTCTCGAACGCCGTTGCCATGTGATGGGAGATGAAATACTCGTACACCTTCAAAGAGTTCGTAAGAACGCTAGATGACCAACTAGAAACTTCAAACTTACCTGCATCATCGTGATGAAAGATTGCTTCGCGTTGGCTAGTTCAGTTTCGCCGCAAACGCTGAGCAGCTTCTTGTCATGAATCATCCTAGTATGGTAACTTAAGCCGACGAAAATATCGACAAAGAAAACGGACGTACACAGAAATGAGGCGGTTAACAGAGAGCGGATCCACAGTCGTATCAGCATCCACCATGAATAAGTACTCGTAGAAAGACGGGTTGACGCCAATGACGTTCTTGATCTGGTGGTTCATTTCGAGCTCGAGCGGATTCATCGGAGAGTTGAAATGGACCTGTTTAATCGGCGTAAGGGAAAGAAGCTAACAGCGTGAAAGAAATGACGAACCTTGTTCAAGAAATGCATAAGAAGCATCTGAGAGTCTCGTTTACCACGATTGCCAGGACGGCTGCGCTCAGTCGGCTTGCCAACCTTCGCAACGACCAAGTATGGCACGACGTGACCTGCGCACTCATACAAGCCGGAGTAGACCTTGCCCATGTTGTGCTGCTTGGCTCCTTCACCGAGGGACACGAAACTGAGAGGCTCAGGATCCAAATTCGGATCAGCCCCCAGAATATCGAGGACAATGCGCGGGGTTGGACGATCGTTGCCGGAACCAACAATCATTCCATCGCAAATGACGAGGAGCAACTTGCGTTTGTCGTTGTACTTCATCTGAGCGAGGGAGTCGATGGTCTTGTGCAGGGAAGTATCACCTTCGGTATAACGCGGCGCCTGACAAATGACGAATTTGTCATGATCCTCCGGAGCGCGTGCAGAACCAAAGTTGATAGAGGCGAGGAATTTGAAGCTGATGATCGACACCATGATGATGGAAAGTACCAGGAGGATGTAGGTCGCGAACAGGCACTGCGGGGATTGGCGATTGTCCACTTTTCCGATTGTGAACAGATTGTGCAAGCAGACCTTCTGCCTCGCAAGGACGGCACTGTCGATGTTCAGCGCATTCAATCGCTTTGTGATATCCGTGCCCGCGTGAACCTGGAAAAGATTCGAAACGTCCCCAGACATGAAATTGGTGTCCGTGGCGGGAGCCTGTGTACCAGCTGGTGATCGAACAGCGGGGGGACTCGTGAGGTAGTTCGTGACGTCGCAAACCAGACCATTGTAGATGGCGGCAGATCTCCCAGCACTGGCCATGTTCCTGATTTCCTTTGGAGTGTACCCAAGGAACCCAACGCGAGCCGTTTATCGCATTACGACCATGAGGCCGGGAATCGTTGGTAAAGGCGCGGAAATCGTGGTACACGGAGTTGGGGTCTGTGTTATTTGAGGAGTCCAGAGTGACGTAAGGGCTGACAGAACCTGATGTACCATCGCACAAAGCGCTGACCGGTGACCTACGTAAACAAGAGTAAGGACAAGAATGAGAAAATCAAACGGAAAACGTACCTGAACTGAGAAGATGTTGTCCGCTGATTGTCCACCGTATTTCAAAATAGCCTTGGTAGGAACAACGCCAACGACTCGTTGATGTGTAGCAGCAACAGTAGTTAGGTCGAAAACCTCTCCACGAACAGAGGTATAAACGTTGTTTGGATTGAGAACGGAAGAGTGAGAGGCGAGTTCGGACTTGCTAAAGACATGTTCAGTAGGGCAGATGACCACTCCCAAGACGGCAATGACGAAGACGGCACAGGCGCAGATGAACCAGATAAGGAGATTGAGAGCAAGCTTCTCTCTCCAAGCCTGCTGCACATCCATACGCTTCATACGCCCAACATAGGTGAGCAGAGGAGTTGGGAACCAGAACGTCAACATCCAGCACAACGCGACCCATCGTCGACGAGCCGAACTCTCCTTCAACACCTCTGACGTCTTTCCCTCTTGAATCTCGCCCGCAAGCGCCTCCTTCTCCATGAGCCCCCTCTTGTCAGTATTCTGGAACATGTTCCTAGAGGGGGCATAAGACCCTGACCCAAAGTTTGACACAGATTCATCGCGGTTACTCGTGAACCTGCTTCGACCATCAAAGTCCTCGCTCCGAACAGACTTGTTCTCCTCGTAATCGTCGTACATCTCGTTCGCCGGGAAGTCGGATCTCTGGAACGGAGACGCGTTGGAGACGAGGGGGAGGGCTTGGTTGGAATTGTTGAAAGCTTCTTGATAACCGTTGCCCCATGGTGAAGGTTCAAGGTCGTCGTTTGGTATCCGATAAGGAGCATACGGGTCGTGCAAACCACGGGGATCCAAGCCGGCCTCAGCTTCTTGGTCGCGAATACGATTTCGCTTTTGCTCTTCAACATCATGAGACCGTAGTTAATCCTCAAATTTGTGGAAACTGACTTGGGAGAGAAACACCTAAGAATGACCATACAATGAGCTAACGCATCAACCTCAATCAAACGAAGGAAATATTACCTTATGTTGACCCAACACCAAATCTTGATCACCTAGCCCAAACGTTGTCCTAGCCTGGTCAACCATCTCATGAGCATCTCCCTCTGAAATGCCTCCACCTTCCAAGCCCTCCGAATACCGCTCGCAAAACTCCTCAGGCGTCATATTAACCTCAAACATGCTCATGCACCTCTTCGCAATCTCCACTAAACCCGTGCTCTTAACCTGCCCCTTCACACTCCTTCCCTCCAACTGATTCGGAAGCTGGGAGTCACTGGGGTTGACGCAGAATATATACCACGACTGCGTCTCATCGAAAGTCTCGAACAGCATATCCAGGGCAGGTTTAAACTCGCCTGCAACGCACGGACTGGAGCTCGTCAAAGGACCACCTGATGGTCCTCCCTCATCCTCGTCTCTCTTCGATATCAGGCCCCAACCCCTCTTTCACCGTTGGCATTCGCTTGATGGTGTTCTTTCTCCTAGTCGACGGGGCACGCATGGGCTTGATGGCCTGCTGAGCTGCGACGATAGTGTCCTCATTCCTTGGATGCGCCTGCGTCGCAATACCCTTGGTTGAGAACAAACCCTTGACGAAAGGGTTGATTGACCCCGTTCCCTCTAGCCCATCAATAGCTCCAAGGAGTAAAGAGACATAATCCGGATTCACGGCGTCCAAATTCCGATCAAGGAAACCTTCAGACGAGTACGTGACAGGGCCGTTGAGGTGGTTGACCGTGAAAGAGGGGAACCCAGACCGCTCAACCACGCCGGTCTTGAAAGACGAGTGAGTCCCCCATAGTTTTTGGAAAGCTTCTAGCATGTTATGATCCGTCTTCTTCAGCTGCCTCCTCGCTTGGTCATCCATGATATGTATCTACCCCCCAGGAGAGTTCTGCAGAAGGCGAATACACTCTGAGTTGTCGAAGTATGGTACTTGGGGAACGAGCCGCGCAATGCCTTCGAGATTGTACTCGTTGACGTGGCTCTCAAATAAACGCTTCTGGAGGCGCTCGTAAGCGAAGTTGATACAGAATTGGTCGAGGGAGTTGGGTCAACTCGACATGTTCTGTGGGCCGGGGAGGTCGAAAAGGCCGATAAAGGAAGTGAAGTCGTCCTTGCACAGATGCTGATTGATGTGCTCATTTAACCATGCAAAGAGGAGCGAGTAGAGGGTTTTGGCGAGGTCGTCTCTGTTATCAAAAGCACCATCTGGATCGAGGAAGACCGTGCAAAGCTCCTTCTTGACAAGCTTAGTCTTGCGGCCTCCAACGCAGCAGGCTGGATGCCCAAAAAGTCGGCCACAATCTCGAGAACGTCCGTATTCCGCCCAACCGCCGCATCCTCATTGCGATGTCAGTCAACGGTGAACTCGAGGTTGCCAAGGTGGAGGACGGCAGCAATGAGCTGGCACGTCTGCGCAACGTGTCGTTTGAAAAACCCAATTGTTTTCAGAGCTATTTTGAGCTGATCGAAGCACTGCGCATCTTCGTCACGCCCAGGTCTCGTAACCCCTGTCCCACGTTGGCCAAGGTATCGGTAGGTGGATTTGTCGAGGAGGTGAAGGTGCTGTCTTTCTTCTTGTGATGCTCCTGCGACGAGGCAGTAGAAAATATGGAAATTGCGCTCGCCCGAAGGCATGGCAGCCACACGGTTCTGCTCAAGGTAATAGTCGAGTGTCTTCACACCGCTGAGCCGTCGTCGGTACCTACAACTCAGTGTACTTTCCGAGTGTACTTTTCGAAGCGGGATGCGTTGGGATTGAAGAGGGTGCGAGCGTTTCCGAACGTCTCAAGCACGAACTCTACAGCCGGAAGCTGGGTAGCGAGCTTAGAGCCCTTTTTGCCAGGGTTGCTGACGCTGAGCTCCAACAAGGACTTGACGGCGAGTCGCCTGTTCTCCGACTTTCCGCTCCCCGTCTCACTGCTGTTGATGGATAGATGAGCATCAAAAGAGGCTGTGGGGCAGTTGCCACGACGCACCTGAACAAAATGCACTGGTCCTGCGTTGTCCGTCTCATGTGGTAGTAAGCGTTGTTGGCGATCTGAAAAACATGTGGGGGGAGTTTCTCCTATATTTGTGGGGGTTGAGGGCGACGACGCCAGAGGAGCCGATGTTGGTGTAGATGGTGTCTGTCATATATCTCTCGCGAAGACAGGCGACGATGATGTCGTCTGAAATCGGAGAGAGGCCTGCGAGGTCGGTGGCAGCCTCTAGGCGTTGGTGGGCGTTCATGGTGGCAGTAGAGTGCCTGTTCATCGTGGCGGGCAGCGAGGACCTCTGCTAGACGCTCTGGTCTACTTTTTGAAGGAAAAAAGACAGAGAAAAGACAAGGGAAAGTAGACGGCCCAGTCTCCTCCGCTGGCGGTGGGTAAGAAAGTCGTGGTTGCCGTCCTGGCCGTTTCCTACGGTGACAAACTCCCAGCATACCGCCGGTGGGCCGCAAGAAAGTTGAGAAGGGGAGGGGAAGGGAGGAAATGGCAAGTTCAAGTTGCGAACGACGTGTGGGTAGGAGATATCTGGATTGATGACGTTATATGCTTCTTATGGAAGATTGATCCGGTTTGTTCTATTTTCATCTGCTTGTCCGCTTGAACTCATGGCAGGAGCTAACCGTCGTCCACAATGTCCACAACCGGCGACAGAGATCCAGAATAATTTGAGAATAATGCATCATAAATCACCATCTTGACACCCTATTTACATTATCTTCTCACTGGCGCCCCCTATCTGCAAATAATGTTGTCACTTCTCAACCAATTATGTAAGTACATCTCCAGGTATGACGGCGATGACATATGAGCGTTGGGTGGTCATGATTGTTGGGAGAGATGTTCCCTGATTGCAGAAACCTTATATCGGCCGGCGATCATCTGTGAGGTGACGACAGCCCAATGTATGGGTGGAAAGTCTGTCAATCGGATCTGCTATAGCAGGATGTATATTTTCTGGAACACTCGCCCAGTGAGTCACCTTCATTTGAGTAATTGACCCCAGTGTCCATATGTGATGTGTCGCTTTTCTTTCTCATTGCCCCTTTAAAGAATCACTCAAATTCGACCAACGCATCTCCCGTTTTCTCTGTGTTTGGCCGTTGATCATGAGTTGACTTTTCATATTTCACTCATACTACCGACAGTATTTTTCACAACCTTTCACAGTTGCAGTCCCTGTGTCGAGAGGGGCGCTCATGAGTCACAGCCTGTCACCTGACTGCATTTTGGCACTGGACCGACACACTAAGGTCCTTTAAGTAAGGTTGGCGGGAACTCCACGGTAGGATTTGCTTCTGAAATGGGCCAGGCACCCATCTGGGCCACAACTATGAGGAAACAGGTTGAATAGTAACAGCCAAGAAAAAAACCACATGCATTTTTACACATGAAACTACAAGACAGGAGATTAGGCCAAGAGCTCAGATTAATTGCAAGGCAGATTTATGTTCAAGTTCCTCATGTTATGCTAACAAGTATAGAGTACTGAAAATAACAATGAACAGGAATAATGATGGCCCTAGTGTCATGTCTGGAACCGCTGAGAGTGTTTCAATTTTTTTCAAAAATGTGCATTTAAGAAGCAGGGTACTTGACACTGATTATATATGTAAAATTATAGATCAATAGCAAGGGTTGTTCAATTGTGACAGATTTATTTTCAATTTCAGATAGATTTGTTGTAACACAGTCCAGATCTTGAAATTGTTACAAATTCTTTATATATGAAGGCCAAGACTATGTGAGGAAATATTAACAACATACCAGCAGCACCTGTATCAGCATTTTATAGCAGTACAACAATGTTATTTACCCATTGATTCTGTCTTTTTGTTGCCTTTGGTGCAGCAACCTGCCATTAGGAGGAAGAAGTGCATGTAAAGTGCTTCCACATACTCTACTAGCATGGATACATACTTTGATGAGCAATTGCATTAAGTGGAACTGACTTTATGCTTAGAACAGCACAAATTCCCTTTCCAATGATTCAAAAATGCATTCTGGGTTCATATTAATGTATCCTACAATTTCCACAAGTTACAGTTGAGTGCAAAAAGAATGAAGGTTGGTTCATTTTTCTGGTTCTTTCTAAGAATCTATTGTACCTCAAATGTATTTGTGTTACACTTCCCTTGGTATGGACTAATTTCAGTGAAAGCTGGAGCCTTGAGAAGGTTTTTATTCTGGAGGCCATTTTTGGCATCTGAAAAAAAAAAAATGCGCTAACTGGGGAGGTAGCCAGAACATACCTCTGGTCAACCTGAATGAGCCTATCAAAGAATCAGGCAAAAATACTGAGCGGTTATGTCTGTAGAGGCTTTGGAAAATGGCTTGTTTTGTCTAAAACAGGCCAAAAATGACCAAAATGGCACAAAATGACCATTTTCT
>NW_001889886.1:74628-76155 GCF_000143565.1 Laccaria bicolor S238N-H82
ATCCCCCGCTCAGTATTTTTACTAATTCTTTGATAAGCTCATTCAGGTTGACCAGAGGTATGTTCTGGCTACCTCCCCAGTTAGCGCATATTTTTTTTTCAGATGCCAAAAATGGCCTCCAGAATAAAAACCTTCTCAAGGCTCCAGCTTTCACTGAAATTAGTCCATACCAAGGGAAGTGTAACACAAATACATTTGAGGTACAATAGATTCTTAGAAAGAACCAGAAAAATGAACCAACCTTCATTCTTTTTGCACTCAACTGTAACTTGTGGAAATTGTAGGATATATTAATATGAACCCAGAATGCATTTTTGAATCATTGGAAAGGGAATTTGTGCTGTTCTAAGCATAAAGTCAGTTCCACTTAATGCAATTGCTCATCAAAGTATGTATCCATGCTAGTAGAGTATGTGGAAGCACTTTACATGCACTTCTTCCTCCTAATGGCAGGTTGCTGCACCAAAGGCAACAAAAAGACAGAATCAATGGGTAAATAACATTGTTGTACTGCTATAAAATGCTGATACAGGTGCTGCTGGTATGTTGTTAATATTTCCTCACATAGTCTTGGCCTTCATATATAAAGAATTTGTAACAATTTCAAGATCTGGACTGTGTTACAACAAATCTATCTGAAATTGAAAATAAATCTGTCACAATTGAACAACCCTTGCTATTGATCTATAATTTTACATATATAATCAGTGTCAAGTACCCTGCTTCTTAAATGCACATTTTTGAAAAAAATTGAAACACTCTCAGCGGTTCCAGACATGACACTAGGGCCATCATTATTCCTGTTCATTGTTATTTTCAGTACTCTATACTTGTTAGCATAACATGAGGAACTTGAACATAAATCTGCCTTGCAATTAATCTGAGCTCTTGGCCTAATCTCCTGTCTTGTAGTTTCATGTGTAAAAATGCATGTGGTTTTTTTCTTGGCTGTTATTCAACCTGTTTCCTCATAGTTGTGGCCCAGATGGGTGCCTGGCCCATTTTTAAATGGTAGATAGGGAGAGGATATACTTCACAAATTTTCATAGCAATATGTCAAGGTTCTAATGAGATATATATTTATGATTCAATTATCTCTGTGAAAAAAAAAGGATGTCAACCACTGGAATTGAACTTGGGCTGGCCATAAAAGGAGATCAAAAAAGCGCAATAATCCGCTACACTATACAGCCCTATATTATACTCACATGTAGTTACCATATATGTAATTTTTGAAAAACGGGGCTCTTGTCCCAGACATGACACCAGAGCCGGCATAGGTGGGAGAGAAATGGATAGAAATGTAACCCTACCCTAGGGCTTATCACGAGAACTTCGAATTACAGAAGCAAATCCTACCGTGGAGTTCCCGCCAACCTTACACACGCACACCAGCCAGTTTTGGCATGGTCCGTGATCATTTGATTCACCTTGACTAACCTGATCCATATAGAAAAGTCCAACACGTGTTTGCGGATCCGCAAGCCAAGTATTGTTTTTTCGTCTGGTTGAATCCAAGTTAGTTAG
>NW_001889886.1:76943-78946 GCF_000143565.1 Laccaria bicolor S238N-H82
CCTGGATACATCAAACGGTCTTCCTCTGACTTACCGGCTTCCTGTGCTGGCGGAGCATTTCTCTCTTATCTTGACGCTGCGATCTCAAATGCCTATCTGAGGCCAACCAATATCATCGCCATGTACTTGACAAGATTAGTTGAACGCATGACCCGACACGCCATGTAACGCGAAGCAGGGGGTGAACATTATATAGCTGGCTAAGGAAAAAGGAAGGCTCAGTACCGCTGGTAGGGGAAGAAATAATTCCTGCCGTGCATCCCGCCTCGGTCTGGGGTGTTAAATGTTGAAAGCAACCTCGTAAACTGGATCCTCAAACTCTTGATTTCCTTAGCCTCAAGCCGGGCCCGTGATCGAATGACCGTGTCACAGGGGGATGGTAATCTACGGCATCTGAAGCAAGGTAAAGAAATCGGCGGTTTATCAGCTTTGGACTGTCCCTGTCCTGATGATCACTTAAAATTAATATTGCGTTCCACGAACAAAATCAAGGGCAGTATCGAAGGTGAAAGGGTTTGAATTTATGGGAATATTAATAAGTATCACCGCAGAGGAGGATTATCCCGCCAATGGTCATCAAAGAAATTCAACAAATAGGTGAGAAGGTCAGGGAAGGTTCTCATTTCGTTTTATCTTCATCTTCAATGAGTACGAATTGTGGGCGACCTCCAATAATTATCTTTGATTTATTTCATCTTCCCACCAACCAGGACAAAGAAACATCGAGAACGCGTATATCTTCAAAGACAATGCATAGAACCTCGATGTGTGTAGGCGACTTCTGTTCGACAACTCCTTTTTCTATCAAAAAGATTATGACGAGTTTTGGTGGTGATCGCATTTCCGAAAAAGCCGAAAACTCGGATACCGTTTTGATACCATTGACAATTGTTTATGACATGCGTGAATTTATTGAGAACATTATGAACATGTATACCTGAAACAGAGCAACAAGCTACTGGAAAGCAAGCAGATTTGAGTGGGGCCACTGCAAATGCAATCATAAGGTTTACACTCTGACCCGAGAGCATCACATCTTCAAACTTACCCTCGGTTTGACACATTCCGCCACAACGATGGGACAGCAGTTCTTCATTGGATCCACTTCGCTCGGATCCAAGTTGACATGTGGCTGTCGTCCTCGCGTTTCTAAAAACTGGTGACCCCTACACAAGACCTGACAATACATCTGAGGCTGTGATGCACGACATCATCTTATCTTACAATTCATTACAAGATCGGGAACTCCAAAGACTTGATCTTGTCCTTGTGGATTTGTCGTGCATGAATGAACCTACGTAATTGCGAGCGCAGCGAGCAATCATTGACTAAGGGTGAAAGGCCCGGACAAACAAGTACAAATTGGTGAACGTAAATGTGCATCAGTATGTAAATAGGTTGAATGGCTTGTATCTCAGCAAGTATTTACTCCCTACCCTCAAAATTCTAGATCTAGGTGGGGACTGATAGCGTTTACAATAATATGAGCAAAAATTGAGGGTTTTGTCCTGATTTTCTACGATTATCTTAGGAGTACAGAAACTGGGTGGTGAACACATGATGCAGACATGATGCAACATCGCTTGAACATCGCGTCGACGAATATCCACGTAAATGCTGGTACAGCTGCCACACAACTCGGATGGCGAAGCGAGCCCCCCGCATTCTGCGGATACGTAATTATTTAATCGATGACAACTTGATCAATTACTGGTCATGATCATTTAGAAATGTGCAACTTCATTATAATTCTACAAGTCCTGGCGCATAAATGGAGTTGAGCGGACTCATCCGCGATGTCGCCGACCCTTGGGACACGTGAACGGATCAACTTGACGTTTGTTGACAAGCGCAAGGCAGGCCTTTTGCCCAGAACTTGTAACCAATGAAGGTTAAGCTCGATTGTACGTGAGGGTTCACATGAATTGTACCTCACCCCGAATTTTGTTTATCCTTTTTCGCCTTCAAGGCGTCTTCAGGGCGTCTCATCCTGACTTTTCATT
>NW_001889886.1:78996-81714 GCF_000143565.1 Laccaria bicolor S238N-H82
CCATAGACGGTCATCAACGATGTTCTCGAACCTCATTTGTCCCTGGCACCAGGACCTCAAAGATCAGCTATGCACGCGCGCGGACGCTATTCCCTATTTCTGCACGCGGCTCCTCTTCGAATCCAGAATCAATTCTCTAGCAACCTGGATGCCAGGGGGTGGAGCACACCTTTGACACATTCCTTCACGGCTTACATGCCGTTCACATGTATTTGGTTAGAGGGGCGGAGAAGGAGGGAGATGCGAGGTGCTTCACTGCAGTGAGCCCTTTCGTTGTCGTCGTCGTTCATGGCCCGACTGACCCTCTTTCATAAGCACGAGTTGACCTTTGCATTGTCTTCGTTTCAGAGGTGGAATGCTCAATTCTATTTGCGCGCTCAGTGGCACGGATACGAGCATAAAAATGCGGATTGGCGACTTGTGTCGAATCGCCGAAAGTGTATTTGTCGGTGCAGGTGGGAGATGGCGCAAGCCTTGCTAGTGGCGGATTCTTGACGTCGCGTTCGAATATCGTCGCGTCGAGAGTGCGGAAGATCCGAGTCTGTACACAGCTTCGGATGGAATGTAAAAATCACCAAATATAACGATATGGCATACATGGAAGTTGCATGGAAGAGGAAATCATTGACACGAATAACCTGAAGTAAGTGATATAGAAGTCCCGTTTGTACGGAGCAGTTGAACAGCGACACTGTTCATTCAGTGACTTCACACGCGATAGCGAAGTTCACCCAGCAATGACGGGGTCGCTGGATTGTCAAAAATCAGTTCACTCTTCTGAAAAAGAGTTCCTGCTAGTCTGGTTTCTTAAAGCAAACCGCCCCCATTTTTGGCGTCCCAAAATGTGATTATGTTTGAATTATGTGCTTGTTATGTGCATAAATTCATGATCACGGTGGAGAAACAAAGATACCGATCAGACACAATGCCAAACAACGATTCTGCTCCTTTCAGTTTCACCATCCAGCACGTCCTCGACGAAGTCTCCGGAGCACCGACGGCGCCGGTGAGAGGCTTCTACGACCTTGTTGCAATCAATGGCACTGATGACGCTACTGCCACCCAAAATCGGCGATCAGGACGACAACGTTGACAAGCAAATCAAATTCGGGCATGTGGGCAGCGTATTGGTGGTTCCAGAGGTTGTAAACGTTGATTCGCTGGTATATTCTGTCTCGGTAGTTGCTTTCTACACCTTCGACAACGATGACAGCATCTCACATCATTTTATTCAATAAATAGGGCATGATGCGCATGGCGGGTCACGGAGCGTTATACGACTGCGTAGTTGCGAAAACTTCATTCCGTGAGTCCCCTGGATGTACTTCTGAATGACTTTGATATTGATTACTGCGCGTTACAGCTAATTAATACCTGCGCGTTACAACTAATCAGTACCTCTTCGTCCCATATCTCGCATGGTGGGCGACGCACCGCACTCATCATGTACGTCACCGATTTTATCATCACGCTGTTCCATCCACTCAACCAAAACAAATAGATTCGACGGATGGGGCGTAACACTTCTCGACTCCCTTGATCAATGTACATAATGGGGTTGCACGACGATTTCGAAGATGCCCATGGATTTGTGGGGAGCCATGCCGTCTGTAGCTCCTTCCTACTTTCTCACTCTCTTTTCCCGTCTTCCTCACTCCTTCCCTCGTCATCATCTTCCCTTCCTTCATCTCGCTTCTTACGCCTCCTTGACGTCAACTCACTAACCCCCGACCTCCTACACCCACTTCTTCAAAACAGTCATCCGCTACGTCGGCGGCCTCCTCTCAACGCACGCACTCTCCTCCTCCCCGATCCTCCGCTCAAAAGCTGACGACCTTAGAAGGCTGCTCTTCCCTGTGTTTGCATCATTCGGGTTGCCTTTGTTTGCTGCTAATACTGATACGTGAGTGGGTTTGTTTTTATCTTTTCGTCTTTGTCGTCTGTTTTGTGTTGCCCAAATTCCACGCATATAGTGTCTGTGTACGTTCTCATCGCGGATGAGACTACATTTACTCGGCTCCTCCATTATTGTTCATCCACACTTGGGTTTTCCCCCTGTTTTTCATACCGAGTCACCGCAACGTGGAGACGCGAGTTCCTTTTGGCCGTGCATCGATTGATGTCTCCCCACCCTTCCATGTCCTTTGTCATTTTGCGGACGATTTTTACCCACGCTGGCGTTGGGGTGGGTCCTGGCGACATAACACTATCTCTCGTTGAGCTACATGGTCGACCTTCGCGTTGGGTTCCACTAGGTTCTTCTGCTACTTTAAAGTCGTCGAACTTTGCATCTGGTTACGCAATGCCACAATCTGACTCTAGACATCGGCCGAAAGCTGTTCATTCAGTCCATGCATTGTTCAGACGCAACTCACCCCCATCCTTGTCAATTTTTCCTTACTCAACGCTACGTCAGCAGCGTTTTTTCTCCACCTTCATTCTATTCAGTTTCTTTTCTTCAATCTTATTGGGTTTCCTGGATTTTGCGCATAACCCTTTTATCATGTGCCTTACCCAACGATAAATGGGAAGCTGCTCTCATGTCTTCGCTTGCTGGTTGCGCGACGGGCGGATACCAAGTTGATTCCTGATCCGCACACATTTTTGACTTCTTCATCTTCGTCTTGGTGGACGGTGGCTTTTGGATTTCGATTTCGATTTCTGATTGAATTCGCTGGTTGCGCCCGCAATGCGCCCGTTGACTTGAGTTGGTGGGTC
>NW_001889886.1:81764-117123 GCF_000143565.1 Laccaria bicolor S238N-H82
CTGTTGAGTCGGGGAGGTGTGTTCCACCATAGAGAAGGCCGCGTTCTGGTAGACAGCCCCCTGCAGATAGGACCGTTCATGAAGCCTTTCCTTTCGCGCCAATTGCTCATCGCCACCATGCTTCTTGAGCAGCCGGCCACCTCTAGGCCTCTTGGGCCTATTGCTGTTGGGCGCAGGCTCCGTTTTCTGGCGCTTGGACGAGGTTTGAGCTCCCTGTGGTGGTTCCTGTCTCTTCTGACCCACCACAAGAGGCTTGACTTGGACTTCCCTGATGAGACGTTAGTGCGGCTGCTCAAGAGGCCTGACCGGAGGGAAGAATCACCGCCACGAGCTACTGAGCTCTGCCTGCTGCCCGTCGTCGCCCCAGTTGAAGCCGGAGCGAGGAGATTTTCGATTTCCCAAGCCCTGAGGTGCCTGCGTCGTCAGCAGAGCATCGAAGTCGGCGGTCGGATTGTGAAGGTAGGCGCCATGTCGCACCGCTTCGGCAAGGTACTTAGCCCGTGCGCTGCGGAGGTTGTAAGGCGTTCGGAACACCTGCGACTTCGGAAGGAGTGTGAGTACTGGGTTTCGCTCCCCCTCAGTGGCTAGGGACTCACCGGTGACGGATGGCTCGTGCCAGTCTTTGCCGGCATGCGGTTCGAAGTGCGGCGGACGCCATCAGGAGGGGCCTGAGCGGAGGGCATATTTCGGAAGGCCAGACGCAATTAACAGTGTGGAGGCCGCAGTGCTAAGATGCTCGGCAAGGTCGCTGCGGGAGCAAGAGGCAACTGACGGCGAGGAGTTCACGCGAAGGCGGCACGTGAGCGCGGTGTGTCAAGTATGTGGAGCCCCCCATCAGGAAAACGTCCAATTGAACTCAACTTTGCGAAGTAAGGCGCAATCACATCGAAAGTTCCTTGACAACTTTGCAAAGTTGGGAATCCATCTTTCCGTAGCACTTTGGCACCCTTCCTGGTGCACTTTGATCAGTTCAATTGAACACTTTAGATCTCGAGCACGACGCGTTATAGAAAAAAAAAATAGCATCGACATTCAGTATCTAATTCAAATTATGTATAGGAAATGTGCGTCCCGAGCTCGCTGCTAGTTCGGAAACTTTCCCTCTCACTTCACCACTACCAGGCTCGCCTACATGACGGAGCAATGGGATTGCATGTCAGCGGACGAGGGGGGGGGGGAAGCTGCACGCTGGAGATGCATCCCTGATTGTGCTGGACCCGGATTGTAGTTAGACGGAGGCAAGGACCCTGGTTGCAGTTGGATGGGCGCAGACGCTGGCGGGGCGTGGTTATAAATTGACGGGGTTGTGGAAGTGGAGAGGGTGAAACGTGGTTGTAATTTGCTGGCGGTGCCGATGCGGATGGAGCATGGTTGTAATTTACCGGGGGTTCGGATGTGGGTGATACTTGATCTCGATTTGATAGTGCGGATGCGGGCCGTGCCTGGTACGAACCAGCGGGTGGTGCAGACATAGGTGGTGCTTCAACTTTCCAGCGACTTGTTGTTCATAATCGGCCATTCTGAGGGTCCCTCAGTTAGCACAACTGGGGCTAGATGGAACGGGATTGAATTACCTGAAGAGCTTCTTACTCCGAGCATCGCTGGCGTCGAGCTCATGTACCCCTCGTGTTTCGCACAGAGATAGATGGGCATTGGAGCTGGTTTCTAGGTGCCAGCAGCGAAGGTCTGGGCAGCAGGGAGCGTGCCAGCATGTTTGGGGGGTGAGGGCCAATCTGCTATAAATCGGTGTGAGATGGGCGGTGGTTTCTCTCCTAAAGGTGCGGACACTGACATCGTTATCATCTCCTTTGAAAATCTTCCACAACACTCAGACCAACTGCTGGTTCAGACTAACACTGCCGTCACTTGGGACCTTGACCGCCTTTTCCCTTCCCTTGACGAATGGAAAGGTTCGGGTTAGATGAGCGCTAATCGGCGACTAACAGGGAACTGACCTCAGCAGCGGTATTAGGATTTTGAAGAGGCAACAGCGCGTGAAGAGTCAGCTGAAATCGCGATGTAGGTTGTACGAGCTGATTGAAGGCCAGACTCGCTGCGGTCGAGAGAGGGAAACAGTACGCCCCCGTGAGCAGACGGCCGACTGGAGCTCGGATGGAATCGCTGGTGGCCAGTGGCTGAGAAAGGGGAGAAGATGCAGCACGCTCGTCGTCATTGGTGGTTCGGAGGGGAGGGAGTGTTGTGAATGTGTAAGCTGTTGTTTGAACTTGCATCACGTAACAACCGGGAACATGCATCCGGATTCCGAAAACAACGCACTGTGAAGTGATTGCACCCCATTTGAGTGCTTCGTTTACACTTAATCCAAGTGCATGGACACTTGGTTGAAGTGTTTTTCACACCTATATGAAGTGATGCACTATCTTCAAAACACTTGTCTACGGCGTTTTGGACACTGATCAGCCCAAAAGTGCACCATGGAATCACTGTCGAAACACTTGTATGTGGTGCACTGTCGTAGGTGAGCTAGCTACTGCTACCGATTTAGCATATAAACGGTAAAACCATATATATTCAGTAGAACTACGACTACCACACCTCTACCTACTCAATTGAGTGGCAATATTTACTCACCACGACACCCAAACGCCCTCCAATTCACGAAACAGCGCAGTCCAATGCGCTTTGAATGGGATCGAAGGCGTGCCAGCCAGAGTGCGCTAGAGAGGGTCGACAGTCCTTCTTAAACCATATGGACAATGGAGGAACCTACAGACCGCCCACAGAATTACCGAGAGAGTGCATTAAGAACGCGCCAACAAGACGCGCTCGTTTCGCGACGGCGCGCAGCTTTACCGAAATGTCCGACGTCAGCGCAGAGGGGGCTTTCTTAATGTGACAGGGGCCTACCTTGCTACCGAATGACTTCGTCCTCAAGGCAGTGTACCAATGTCAATCCCAGTGTGTAACTGAGGGGGATCCCCAGTCTTGTTGTTCAAAGCGCGTGAGGATCGACAACACACCGATTGATCCTCTCGAGCTCTGCCTTTTAAGCAAGGTATGTGCAAGCTCCCGAGGTGTTGTGCGATTTCTGGATCCATGGAACCGGCTGGGGGAAATAAAGGCAGAGAAATATCGCTACCACGAATTTCCATTTCCGGCTGGAGTTCTTCATGGAGGTTTTAGATGTCCTTTTGGACCTAGCCCGTCGTGCAGAAAAGCAAAACAGGCAACGCGACGTACTGCAATTGCGTAGAATATCATACCTCCTCTGCCTCCTCAGCCCCGTTAAACTCCTCATCCCCCGTTAGTGCCTCGATCGAGCGGCGTAACGCGCGTAGCGGTCCATATCGATACCTTCGGTGGATACAAGCAACACAAGCGTCTCGACCCGGGCAGGGATGAAGCGATACAAACACAGCTATGGATGTATGTCAATAAATAAGTTCATCAATAGATACGTACTACCCAGTCGTGTCCAAGAACCTGCGAACTTGGAGTACCGACTAACTTCAGGCCTGTGCGAAGCGTAAGATGAAATTGATAAGGAAGGCAACTGAAAACGTCGTCTAATATTGCGAAGAATCCGCTGCGGGAATACCACGCACCCAAGAGAGATATGCACAAGAGGGCGTTGCGGAAAGCCAACGCGCGTTACAAGTTCGGTGCCAGATTATGCCGAGCACTCACATAAAAAGGCAATAAATGTTACGAAAGAACATGATAGAGTGACTGTACGCACATAACACGCATATACGGACTCTCCACACGGTGATTCTCGATCTTGGGGGTTTGCTGTAGTAGCCCTTCAATGAACGTAGGAAGCTCTGTAAACGCATATCAGATACCAAAAGTAAAATAAAATAGTAACTAACCTCAGTAAGTACCTCTTTTTCATGTCGCAAAACCCTTAGAAGGCGAGGATGTCGTCGATGTCGTCGTAGGTGATCGCGGTATGAAGACAAGTTGAGTTCAAACTCCGACGAGCTCTCAGTAAAATATAAACAAGCAAACGCGTCGCGTAACGTGTTTCGGCCAGTGTTTATGTAGAAACGAAGCGCGTTGGATGGAGAGGGGATTGTGGGATTTTAAAAATGTTGGAAGGAGAGGGTGAGTACATTGGGAAAGCCTGGAGATGGATTGAGTCGAGTTAGCAAGGGCATGATTCTTGAACTTCAAAATAATAACGCCCCCATGACAAGGAAGGCAGAGTCGCGCTGAACAATTATGAAGTAGGTCTTAAATCTTGCTTATTCCTTCCGATATGCTAATAATTCCTATGGACTCATCGTTTCTAAAGTCACCCCCACTATCTTCAGTGGTCAGCTGGAAATCGCTCCAGCTCCCCAACTTGAACGCAATGCAATAGCAAGTCCACGCGTAGGTTCGAACCCAAGTCCGATGGCAAAAAGCGCACTACTCCACAGCCCACTGAAACTACCCCTCCCTCCTCTTCTACCAACGCCTTCACCGCCCTCGTCGTTGAACCCAATCCCGAGCGACTTATGCGAAGCGCGGCAATGTCGTCGAGAGCTTATTACGGCACGCCGCTGAGACGCTTCAGCTGCAGCGTTTCGAGATCGCCAAGGCTGCCCGTCTTCAGAGGAAGAACAACGCCGTCGTTTTAGCAGCGGCTCGCGCCCACGCCTCCACTTCCTAAACACTTTCAACCACAACTACGTTTCTACATTTCCACGGCGGACCAAATACCCCTCCCGTTGACTACTCTCAACATTTGTTTCCAACACTCTTTTATTTCCATGCTTCAAGTTAGGAACCCCTTCGGAATCAGGAAGAACGACGCCGTCATTTTAGCAGCGGCTCGCGCCCGCGCCTCCACTTCCTAATCACTTTCAACCACAACTACGTTTTCACGGCGCATCAAATACCCTCCCCTTGACTATTCTCAACATTTACGTCCAACACTCTTTTATTTCCGTGCTTCAAGTTAGAAATCCCTTCGGAATCCCTAGAGGGCGTGTGTAGCAGACGTGACCCTCACATGTCGCTCCATACCTTGTCTTGGTTTCTTTCATCACATCTTAGCGCTTATGCGCTTTATCCTTTCCTTCGGCCCATCCCCAAACGCCTATGCGTTACATACCCTTATAAGCACCTCTCGCCTAGTACTTACATCATCTAACTCCCTCATCCTTAGCCCCACCTCCTTCGCCATATAAGGCCCATCTGTACCTAGTGGATATCCCAGTGAATACAGAGTCATTTGGGTTCGCTACCCGGCCTCAGTGTGCCCGCTCATGAACTACTGTTACCTGGCATCCGTCACCGTAGTCACAGCCTAACGGTCAGGGTTCCTTCTCAACGTATTCCGGCACAAACACTCAGCATTGGCAGGTGACAGCCGCTTGGTGAACAACGATCACGTTGAAATATTATTGTGGCAATTCTTGTCATTGAACAAAATTATTTACAGGTGGCAGTCAAACCGGCAACAACAGCGACCGGAAGAGGCAAGTGGAAGTGACTTCGCTGACGGTAGAACTGACCATATTGTCAGTGGAACTGCTTGACAGGCGGAAAGATCTCGATCATTGGATATATATCGATAAGCGGGTTGGACCTTGAAGGCCCCAAAAGAATAGGCCTTAGAGGGCTTCGGGGGACGTAAAAGATGCTGCCTTAGGTGGGTTGTCATCGTCCCAAGTGGGTTTGTCATCGTCCTCGCCATGAATGCTCCGCGCTATCCGAAGTGTGTAAGCGGATTGCTGGGAAAGTTAAAATGCGCTCTTAGTGGTGTCTATGAATTTCTGCTTGACGAAGATCTCCGGATCTCCCACTGGCAAGAGATACGCTCTGTAAGTATTCCGATGGTTAAGAGCGACCACATTACTTACGTTTTATATCGTCTGCTTAAACCGCGTGAGTGGATAGCGCACAGAGTTGGATGTCCCGAATATCTCGGAGTACTTGTTTGCTTGCCGGGGAAGTTTCAAAAACTCGGTCTAGCTTGTCGGAATGGTTCAAGTCGAGCGGGCTATGTTCGGAGCTATAATGTGAGGGTCAAAACTTGGGCGCATAGGCGACGTAAAGAGATTAGACTCACTTTTCATTGTGAGCGAATTATAAATTTCACGCTACATGCGGTGATTCACTCCCGAGAGCTACCTTGAGTCTAGATGGCTGCACAATCAACTGTCATAAGCTGAACTTACTAGAATCAAGAGTAACCATCACTCGCCTTGTGAGTAAATCGCGGAAATTGTGAGGGTGGCCGATAGAAAGGTGAGGCAAGGGCAAGCTCTGCTCCGCGCCAGCTAACGCCCGCGTATTCAAGCAGGTCGCTGGCAAAGACAGGATGTGTTCTTTGGTCCTGTTCCTTGACCACGATATCCTTGCAGGGACAAGATACGTCCCGTAAGTATTTCGATTCGTCAGAATAGCCAACGGTATCCACTCTGGATCGTACGCCGCTAAGTAGCGCCTGGGGTGGATGTTTCGGGGACGTCTTTCTGACTCGCTGGTTTGCTTTCCGGAGGAGGAGTCATACGCAAATCACAACTACAGCTCGCAAGCTTTAGAGTCAGCTCAGGCTTGTCGGAATAAATTAAGTCGGGCGGACGATGTTGGCCTTTCGGAGCTATGACTTGAGAGTCAAAAATTGGGCGGATGGGTGATATAAGGCCAGACTCACCGTTCTTCTAGGTAGTCATCCGGGGCTGACTCTGAGAGTAGAGCTCATTGATCTGGTCAAACGCGCCATGATGTAAAGCATGAACGCGCCAAGATCGAAGGGGTAAATCGACCATAATAGCCATTCCCAGCAGCTCTATCCCGGATCCCAATTGAAGTTATCTTGGTCGAGGAAAGCGGAAAGGGAGATGCGATTTTGCGCGTCTCTAGTACTGTGTTCGGGTGCGCTATGGTAAAGTTCTTTGGGATCCCTTCCTTTTGCCCAACGGTCTCCGAGCGATCTTCTCATGAGAATCATTCGGTTGAAATTCGTTAAAAAAACTTTATTTCACTCACTTTGAGCAGAAGGCATGTCCTTGAGCGCGATGCGCTTAGAGAGGGATAAGACAAAGTAAAATGCAATGATGTTCTCGGTGCCCAGTTTCAAAAATTGGGGGTCGAAAGAAAAGGTGTGGGGTTGGATGTATGCGTACGCGCACTACCAACTTAAAGTCGGAAGTGCCCACTGTCGTACGACATTCAAGTTAGCGAAGGCAGATGCCTGAATTTCCGCTCTGACTGTTTAGCCACATTCGGAAAAGAGGCGCAACAGGCATTAGAAACCTTGAAACTAGAGCCCGCTGAGATGACAGATGGAGATAAGTTTGAGACAAGTTTGAGATATATAAGTACAATGGATGCAGTTGTTTGGCTCTGTAGAGAAATTTGTTTGTTAGGATCGGCCGGGTGACCTTCTGTCCCTCCATAACCCCTAGTAAAGCGTCCTCTCAGTCGTCCTAACTCACCCGCTTACTTCTACTTCGAGATGTCAAGCCGTCGTCGTTGTAGTATATGTTCTATCAGATTCGACTCAAAAAAAGCGTTACAAAAACACAACACGCAGCGACATTCATTGGAATTAAGATGCGGCCACGTGCTGCTGAAGCGAAATGAAAGGGATGAATACGAATGCTCATCGCATCACTGCACTTTTGCGACTCAGGATCACTACGTTATGCAAAACCACCTTCGTAGAAACCACCTTGATACGGTCGAATCTATCAGCCGTATACAAGGAAGGCCAATTGCTCCCAAGAATCCAGACATTTCTCTGCAATTGCCTCACCACGGCGTCGACAATGAGCAGAGAATGGTAGATGATGACGACGACGTCGTTTCAGGCTCAGACCCCAACGAGGAAGATATGATCATCGGCAGCCCCGATGATTGGGGGGACATGGACCTGCAACTCCACTCTTCACGCATATCTTCTTATCGATCTTCCACTCATTTGTCCGTTCACGACCGCGATGTCTCCCCACAAGTACCACCCGCTCAGCATAGTAATACCCAAACGGTTCCCGAAAGTGCTACCCCCGCAATGATAATTGAAAGTCATTCTTTTGGTGAGCTCTGCCCCCGATATACATAAAGAAATATATCACTGATGCTGCAAAATAAAAGACGCCGAAAACAGAACTGTCGACCCTCCGAAGTTCAACATGCTTGACATTCCCTACGACAGCCCAACTATCACCACATCCGAACAACTGCAGTCAGTCAACTGCATTGTCTACAACCCTTTAAAAATTCTCGTTTGTTACATTTGCGAAATTGCAGTCATGCCCTCTCGCCTCATTATCCATCGTCGCTCCAGACCCCACGAAGACCGCACCCTCACTAAAGCGTTTGTGGACTCGCTGATTCAACGTCACAATCTTTTCCTGCAAGACCGTTTTGAGCCAGAAGAGGTCCCAAAGTCTCCCGTTCCAGGAATCCCATGGATCGAAGGCCTGACGTGTGGAGTCCGTGGATGTATGCACTCCACAACCTCGGCACAGACCATGGGACGGCATCTCTCGATGGAGCACAAAACCACCAGGAGGGAATTTCCCCCCATGGACACACTTGTGCAGGTGATCTTTGAGTCTTGCCAACGACGATATACGGTCAAGGTTTCTGTGCTGCAGCCTTCTTTGTCAAACAATACCCCCATCCCTTTGGATATTCTGCTCGGTCAGTATAATCAACGTGATCGGGTTAACCGCGGATTAGTCCTGCCTGATGATTCAGCGGTCTTAAATCCTCTACTTGCCAAGTATCGCTGGATGGAGACACTACAGGGAATATCCCCGATGGATATTACCCAGTGGATTTCAATGCCAGGTGACGGCGAGAGGTTGGAGCCGTTGGTAGACGCTGTTAGTAATTATTATGCGGCCATTGCCAAGGAAATGAACCGTCTAGATGTTCATACGACGACGCTTCGCTGGATAAACTCAACTAAAGGGTGCGCTCTTACAGTTTTAATCTCGAGTAGAGTTCACGCTCATAGAAGGACATCTCCAGGAATATCGTCAACGAGCCCTTCAAAGTCCCAATGCGGGCCAAGACCCTCCGACGCTACAGTCAAACCATAACTCAATTTCTGGCTTTTGTACTACGCAATGCCGTCACTAACAATCATGGATCCAAGATTAATCTTGCGCCGCCCATCTTGGATGCGAGCCGTTCCTTGGTCCAAGCACTCGAGTCAACAAACCCCCACTTGGAATGCGCGAGCGCCATCCACCGACTGGTCATCGAAATTCTCCTTATAGTTCACACACCTGGTAATTTGCACACCTGCCCTGTTGCGCGATTCATAATATATATGAACGTCCTACCATCGGGGAAAATCCGTCATCCTGGCGAGATAAACGGTACATTGACGGAGTTGAAATGGCCCTTCCGCGCGTCAACATTTTGGGAGGTGCTTCGACGAGTCAACGCCGGAATCAATGGAGAAGAGCTTGAGCAGTGAGCAGCTAAATCTAAATGTTTTCTTCCCATTTTCATGCTTCTTTCCAAAGTATCGTCCAAGATGTCCGAAAGGCTGTCCGGGAAGACGGGTACACCGCATTTTCTCATCTGATGGAATTGAGTCATTATGCGACTGTTTTGGATGCCAATACGCCACGAATGCCGCGCATCATGTGGAGGGACACTGCGGGGGAGGAGATGATCTTTGATGGACGCCCCATCTCGACGTCATCCTTCCGGAACATGTACCAAAAACTGGCGAACGAGACGGAGCATATGCTGCGCCAGCAGGTTCTGCTGGGCCTAGAACTTCCTGACCTCCACCATGATGTCATCCACGATGAGTTGAATAATACAGAACCTGGTTACTCCTTCATTTCCGACACGCGAAATACGTTCCATCGCCATCATCTTTTCCTGATCAGTGCAATGCTGGACGATGAGAAGTTCGGCAATCGTTTTTTTTACCGTGAACACAGCAACTCCGTTGGAGGGATCGCTTGGAACATGGCTGGGATCGCCGAATGGTGCCGCCACTGCAAAATTTGCATAGGAAACCTCTTCGCTCTCGCCCACTACGGTGCAGGACAACCAGCTCGAGGGACCGAACTCGCAGTCATTGCCCCAGAAAATAACAATCTCTATCGGCGGAATATTTTCTGGTATGCAGAACTTGTCAACATTGTAACAATGTACAACAAAACCCAGGCAAATGCACATAAGCCCAGGGTAATCGGCCGCAGTCTTCCACCACCAATTGGCCAACTTTATATCATCTGGTTGACATTGGTTGTGCCTACACTGAACATGGTTTGGACTTGCTGGCCAAGAGAATCTCTTAACCCTCGGCGATTTCATGACCGGCTGTTTACCAGTGTGTCTGGAAACTTTGACACTGACGATTTTTCATCCATTTTGTCCTCCGTCTCAGGGGAACCAGTTGTTAATTTCGGCATGGGGTGCGCTATGGGGATGGCTGACACACGTCACTACCTCATCGCTATCATGCGAAAGCATTGCCGTGGGGTTCCGCATAGGGACCTTTTGGAGGAATATTTCAATGAGCAAAGCGGGCACGGCGAAGACGCAGCGGAAAACTACGCGATCACCTTCACTTCCATCATCAACGTATCGGATGACCGCCTGGGAAAGTTCACTGAGCTCTCAAAGCTTCAACATCGTCTACTCTATCCCGACGCCCCGGCATCTTTGACCAACAACCTTGCAAACCACCGGGAAGCAACTGGATCCACACCAGCTTTAATCGCTGACTACGAAAAAATCACTTCTTCCATCATCTCTTCACTTCGATCTATATCGGCCTCGCAGATGGCTCCATTAGCCTCACAATTGGCCACAGCTTTGGCCCCAGCCATGAAGCGAAACATTGTTGATGCATTCGCCACCATTACCCCGATAAACGCTCAAAATATGTCCCCCACTAGCCAAGATATGCAACGAACATATGCCTCTCGTACAGTGGCTTCTGATGCGTCGATACGACCTGTTTCGAGTTGCCCTGAGGCAAAGTTGGGCGTAATTGTGGTTGATGTTTCTAAAGTGAAAATTCAACCTGACCGCTGGCGGGAGTTGCGTGAGGTGATGGGGCCTCATGCAACATTTAAGTCCCCACACCAGGCTTGTGCCCTTGAACTCTCGGCCCAGCGGAAGAACGACCTGTTAGTGGTGTTGCCAACGGGAGGTGGAAAATCACTTTTGTTCTTTGCATGCGCCGTGAGGGTAGCCGAGTCAAACCTCGCCACGGTCGTGATTGTCCCCTTAGTGGCATTGCTTGGGGACTTGAAGCGTCGCCTGTTAGCCAAGAATATCCGCGTCGCAGATTGGGCGAACGATGAGCCGAAAGTGACTCACTACAATGCCCATGTGATTATTGCCCTCGCAGATACGGCCGCAACGTCCGAGTTTCTGTCCTACTTTTTGAAAGGTTGCCAAGAACGCAAGATAGCCAGAGTCGTCATAGATGAAATCCATTTCGTCCTCACAGCTGCTCATTACCGCCCTATATTCAATGTCATCAAACATCTGAGGGAAGGATCCGTTCCCGTGGTCGGCCTGACTGCGACTTTGCCCCCTGATGCCGTGGGGACTATAATGCAACGCATGCACTTCCTACCCGGAAACACCTTGTTGATCCGGGCTCCCACAGAACGCAAGGGAATCATTTATTCTGTTTTTCCGTTGATGAGCAGGTCAAACTCTCTAGCTAACGCAATCTACCGTACTCCCGCTGGCCAACAGCTCAAGGTGACGGACTATATTCATCGGGTTCTGCAGTCTTTCCAGCCTAAGGAACGAGCTTTGATATTTTGCTTGTCAAGAAATGAAACAGAAGACGTCGCAAATACGCTAAAGTGCCGTCACTATCACGCAAAAATGGATGCTGAAGAGAAACAAGCAAATCTTAATTCGTGGCGTGAAGGGGGGGGCTCAGAGGTGCCAGTATTGGCAGCGACGAGTGCACTGGGATCCGGATTAGATTACGAGGCAGTCAAGCTAGTCCTTCATTACGGGAAACCTCGAAACATCATGGATTTCAGCCAGGAATCAGGACGTTCAGGACGGAGCCTTCCGGTTGCATACTCAACAGTGTTTTGGGACCCCAACAGGAAAGACGAGAAGTTGCACCCTGATCAGGACGACATAGGGGTGGAGGCAATGACGGCTTATGTCCATACAGACAAATGTCGGCGAATTTGCCTTCGAAAAAATTTAGATGGTGCCTTAGAAACCGGAACCTGCATACATGATGGCGAAGCAATCCTTTGTGATGTTTGTGAGGTCGAAGTTATGAAAGTCCCCGCGGTAAGTGAGCTGCTCGAGTTACCGGTTGGGAGTGGCGTACTAATCACATTTCTTCTCAGAAACCCCTCCAAGACGGCAACTTCTTTTCTTCAATCAAAGCTCCCATTACCACCCACACTACGGAATGGGCCTCAAGTGTAAGTGTTGACCTGGCGGCTGCTCGCGCACGAAATGCAAAGAACGAAGAGGTGGCGAAACATTTTGCGGACAACCGCCGTGCCTCCGCGGAAGTTACCCGTATGGAATGGGAACCATCCAAGGAAACTGAAAGAGCAACTCCTCAGACACAAAACGACGAGATGGAATGGGAAGATGACGTGCGTCGCATTTCTTCGCACGTGGAGCAGACACCACAGGTGGCGGAGAGTTCTTGGGCTACCGCAGCGCGCCAGCACTCCTTCGCGAGCCCAGTTTCATCTCCCCAGGGAGCAGCATCACATGGGACATCGGGCAGCATGAAAATCATACAAGGTTACACCGAAGAAACATTGAAAAATTATTTCGTCAAAATGAAAGATGCTCTTGGCTTACGCATACTATGTCCTCCTTGTTGGATCAATTCCCTAAATGCTACACACAAGTTCAATCGCTGCCCAGACATCGCCAAGGCCTACGTCCTTGTTGAAAGCAAGTTTACCACGTGGAAAGGATTAGTTAATCTTCCTCAGTGGACTTGTTACAATTGTTGCCTCCCACCGGTGGGTCCTTTTTTTGCCTTTATCACAGTCCATTCGGTGAGCTTTTCTCAGTTATGTGGGGTTCATCCCAACTTGAACACCGGGAAACAAACATGTGAAATGGAAGATTTTATACGGCCGTTGCTCTTTGCATTATGGGACTCAAGCAGATGGAATTGTGTTATGTTGGATGCCTTTGGCTTGTCGCGCTGGACTTCGCAGCAGGAGTTCGCGACCTGGCTGACGAAAGAAGTCAACTATCGAGAGAAACTGTTAAACATGCATGTGGTCGCTCTATGGGCGTATGCAAAGTGCGCAGGAGAAAGATAGGTGTCGAATTACAGCTGGTTCCGAAAACCTTGATTTTGGTGCGATTTTTTGCTGCGACCAGCAATAATTTAATTACTTGTTTTCAACTTGTTTTTTTATTGAAATAGTTGGCGCGGCCGCAATCACGTCAAAACAAAGTCTCAAAGCCCCGTGAAGCTTCGAACACGATTTTCTCTGTAAATACCTATCGTAGAGATATCATTTATAGTGTTTCGGAATTGTCTCGGCGAGATCTAGGTCGCCCCATAGTTTATTTTATGCGAAAATGAAAATTGCATCAAGTCACCCATTAGCTACAGTAATATACTAGAATTACTGCTCAAAGATGTCATTCCTCCTCTCTTCCCTCTTTTTTAGGGCAGCAAGGAAACATAAAATGGCTTGTATTTGAATAAACCCAGTGTTGAGCCACAAAACTTTGAAGATCGCCAAGGACGACACATTTCTAAAAATAAGGCGACTTCCCATTTTGGGAACAATGCAAGACCTGTAGGGCACAAATAAAATCTGGCACGTGAGCACCTCGTTTGCATGGGAAAATATCGTTGATGGTTGAACCTTGAACGTTTGAACGTTGAACGTTGAACCTTGACTCGGAACCCTGAGCGTCGACCGCAAACCGTTCTGACCATTCGTCAATCCAATGGCGAAGGTGATAACAAATCACACGTCTCTATATTTCGACGATGGAAACATTGCCTTGCTTTCTCCACAATCTCCGAATCACTGTGTCGCATTCCGAGTGCATCGTTCAATACTGTCGAAGATATCCATGGTGTTTAGAGATCTATTTTCGATACCCCCCGTCGACGAGATGGAAACATACGAAGGGGTACCGCTTGTGTACTTGATGGATAGATCGGACACGTTACAAAGCCTGCTTCAACTGGTCTACAATGACATGTATGTCGAGCCACGCCGTATATGCTGAGCTGACGTCTTATTCTTTGTTCTGAAGCGATTCACCGTTTTGGCGACTTGACCCCTGCACGCTGCGCCATCTACATGACATTCTAGAGTTAACTGACAAGTACGCCATCGACTATCTGAGGGAGAACATCGTCACACAAATCGAATCTTGTTGGCCACGCACCCTGCGACGGTGGGATGAGCTAGATCCTAACGGGCTGCTGCCTGAACCCGCATCGGCTATCCGATTGGCTCGAGAACATATCATCCCATCCATCTTGCCTGCCGCGTTCTATCACCTTTCCCGAATTTCGATAGAGGGCGACTGGCGTAACATCCGGCAGCATGGCGAAGCCGTTAAGAGTGTCTGTGTGGCGGATTGGGGCTTGCTGACCGCTGATGACCTTCGTTGTCTTCTGAAGGGGCGGGCGAAGATGAGGCGGGCCTCACAAGAGATACTCCGCTTTGGATTTCATAGGGAGGAATGGCCGGAGGAGTGCTCTTCAGCGAAGCGATGGAGGCTTTTGGGGGAGATCGAAGAGGCATGCATTAAATCTCCGGACATACTTCATGCTGCCAAGGACTACATCGAGAAGGAGGATTATGGAGATGGGGTTTGCCAACCATGCTGTTCACGCATTCGCTATGACCTTGGTACCTTTCGTTACACGCTCTGGACAATGCTTTCTGACTTTTTCTCCATTCACATGATACGTACTTAGGAATCCCCGGTCGGCATTGTCATGAAATCTTAGGAGATCCAGATGGAAATAAACGAAAATTACGAGTCCTGGAGTTTATAAGGAATCGCCCCTGTTTTTTGTCACACTTTTCTTTGAGAGCCTTTGCTAAACCGAGCAAGTGTCAATTGTCCTAAATCCACCCATGTTGTGCTTTTCAAAGTATCTTTAATTTCTTGTCAATATGTGTGTACGAGCTGCGAGTATTGACAGGGATGCCCATACTTACTAAAGTATGTGCAGGGTATGGTGATCTCGTGGGTCAGAGGCGCTGGCATGAAATCCATCCCTGAAAGAGGATAAGTCATAGAGGCGATTGGTGGACCAGCAACATACATGAACCCAATAATCGGACAATAAGTCCTGGCGGCATCTTGAAGCGCGCAAGACTGCGCTCAACACACCTTCCTGCGTGATTGAAATTCTCGATGGCGTGGGGCATGCTCACAAGCTAAAGCAGCTTAGGCCGTAGGGCATTAATTTAGAAATACGATAGCCAGCAAAAACGAAAACAAACGCGAGGACGAAGCTCTTGGAACTGCACACATCGGCTTTAGTCGGTCGCTAGGGTTGTGATTGAGCTGCAGGTGGTGGAGAAGCGGCCCTAGAGGTGCTTCTTGTCGACGGAGGATCTTTAGTCAGGATTTGGTGGTGAGTGTGGATTAGGCGCTGTGCGAAAAATCGTTTATGAGTCGGTGTGTGAGGTTAGTAGACGAAGCAGCAAACTGACATCTTCTGGGCAACCTCAGATCCTTTGTGTTTCTTTTCATACTCAGTCTCGGCGTACTGAGTCTCGATTGTTTTTTTTCTTGCTTCTCGAGTTTGTCCTTGCGTAAGTGTTGGTTAGCGAGGCATTCTTGTTGAAGGGGGCTACTGATGCATACCTTCCCGATGGCGAACTCTTTGTCGGCTTTCACCCAGATCTCGCGAGCTTTCTCGAGAGCCTCTTGTTTGATAAAGGATAGCTGACGGAACGCCTTAGCTGGAGGTCTGCGTAAAGGACGATCGTCAACTCACCATCTTGTTCATTTCGCTAACTACCTCGTCGTCATGGAGTGGTTGAGTTCGATCTCTTCCTCTTCTTCCTCCTCCTCCTCATTATAGCCATCCCTCGGCCATAGGCAGCTGCATCTTCTCGACCCGAATAGCGTCCTCAACATCATACACCTCAAAGGCAAACCGTTTCGACTCCTCTGTGAGGCCAACGTCGAATGACACCGTTCTGCGCACAGGGAGGGAAGTCTCCTTTTGAAGAATGGGCACCCAGACTCCCCAAGGCTTGTTGTCAATCTTTTCCGCAGCGGGGTCAGGTAGTAGAACCCCCAGCGTCCGCGTTGTGGCCCTCATGTGGTTGGCCTTGGTGTCCCTTGTGAAGGCTTCCAGCATCTTCACTGACAGAGCAGCCTGGGCAGCGAGCCGTGAGCCAAGATTGTCGTGGAATCTCTGATACCTCCGCCTACGATGCTGCCGCGAGAAAAGGGGTCTCAATCTCCTCATGGAAGCCGGCCCCGAGGTGGATACACTCGTCAAACCCAAGCAGACACGTGGTGCCTAGACGATTTCGTCAACTCCGTAGGCGTCGACGGCGGCTGGGGTGAACAGAGTGACAATAGAATCTGCGAAGGTTGTGTAGACAGTGCTGGCAACCATGTCGAAGCGCATGCGGTTGATGGACCCGGTGTAGTCCAGACCATCTTTGAGCAATTCAACGGAGCACGTTGCAGCTCTAGGGGAGGCACTCATGGTCCGCTTTGTGCGCTCGATGGCTAGTCGGAGCTTGGCTCCCGCTCGTTTGTTTTGGATATTGGTAGACGGACACGCTGCAAGAGGTGTTTTGAGAACTTGATCAACTTGTTGTCGATCTGACCTCCGCCTACATTAGCGATGGAGGAGGATGGTCGGCTTGGAGATCTGTACTCCGAACAATTGTGGTCGACGTGGCTGCCACAGCTCCCGCTCCGCTAACAGCTGCAGGATATTGACGCCTGCATCCGAAGCAGCTTTTCGAGCGCGCATCGGAAAACCAGGCTGGGGCGGTGATGACGGCGCCTTGCATTTTTTTCCCAGGAAGTCTTCGGCGGATTGGATGATGGATGGTTGTTACCCTGGAGACAGAGAGGATGCGCTGAGCGGGTATAGGTTCTGAGCGAGGTGTGGGAGGAATCAGGATGTGAGGCGGGGGGGATGTTCAGCTGGGATCCAATGTTGCTTGTGGGCAGGGCGAAGGAGCCGGCTGAAGTTCAACCTTGTAGGCCAAGGAGGAGAGAGGTGGGGCAGAGATGTTGGTTGGTGGTGGAAATGTGATCCCTCTCAAAGAAGCACAGGTACACGAGCTTCTCGAGCTCTTTCACATTCTCATCGTCGGCCCTGACTACATTCTCATCATTAAACAACCATTGGCCGTTAACCCGGATGTGGGCAATGTAATGACCAGAGTGGACCGAGGGCCCCTCTGGCCAGGGGATGGCTCTGATCCCCCGACAGATTGAGCTGCTTGGATCGGTTTATCGATGTCTAAGAATGGGGCTGATGAGAAACGTAAGAAAGAGGGGAGAGTCTAGACAAGGGACAAACCAGGATCGTCCATGTGCGAGAACAACGACTCCATAGCAGCTTCTGCGTCGCTGTTGCCCGTGACCAGAAGCGCGTTTAAGCAGCGAAACGTGGGGAATCCCATCTCCTCAAGTTGGGCGTTAGATTGGGGTAAAGCAGCTATAATATCCTCTCACTTCTGATTGCAGCGCTGAAGATATTGCTTGCATCGTGCGGTCAAAAGTCATGGTGTACGAATTCCGACAGACGCCAACTGACCCGTGGTGTTGAAAGTTGAAGGTCGTGGCTGAAGTTGTTGATGGGGAAACGGTGAGCACGATCCATCAAATTGTAACGCGTAACGATGATGACTGACCTCAGCTCTGACCGCCACATCGATAGCCAAGCAACCACCTTTGTTGCCCGTTCAGCGCCCATTCCACTCGTGCACCAAGTTCTCGATCTCAGCCCGGCTTGCGACGCGTAGTATGACGGCTGACGCGAGCTGTGTTACAGAGGTGGTCGTGCAGAGGTGGTCGCTCTAGGACATAAGTAAGTCATTGACAATGGCTTGAGGGCTGCTGTGAAAGCTTACCATAATCGTGCACTTTCAGACATGTGTCGTTGACAGAGCATGCAAAGGGAGGAGTGTGGATTGGGGGTAAAAACGCATAAAATTAGCGTACGCTTTCTAATTTCCTTTTTTTCTCGCTTGGCTGATCATTGACATTCTCTACTCTCCCCAGCTCTTCTCTCATGGTTCCGAGCTGTAAGTCGTCACCAACCCTTGAGCTCGTTGCCCTATATATGCACGCGTGGCCCGTGGGTACACATCTGACTCTTGATCGAATGTCAATCGCTTACCTGGTTTGTAGCTAGACTATAACTGAGTCCTGCCGCAAGCACAACGCGCCAGTCCCACAATTGTTGGCGCTGATCGTGTACTTGGGGACTTCTCGGTACATCTCTAGCCCGACCCGTTATTGCTCGTGGCATGATTGCCATCGCCGATCAAGAAGGTTGCAAGTGAGTCCTCACGATCGAATCTCAAAAACGTATCTCAATCCTCTCGACACCAGCTTCGTTTCTCATGGTTGCACGAGCAAAGGAAACGACCAGGTCCGTTTGAACTCGCCTTCTATGGCCTGAAGCCTGCCATCAAAGTTATCGCTCCCTGGCGAATCCCTGGTATGAATTATGTTCCTCCCAATCGATATATAACTGATTCACGCTTCAACAACAACAGTATTCTACGACCGCTTCCCCGGTCGCCAAGCCCTGCTCGCCTACGCCGAGCAAAAGGGTATTGCCGTCGTCCAGACTGCGTCCAAGCTTGGTTCAAGCCCTGGTCAACCGACGAGAACCTTTTTCATATCTCCTACGAAGCTGGGATACTTGAAGACCCAGACATCACTCCCCCAGTTGACATGTGAAAGCTAACGACTGCCCCTGAAAATGCGCCTCAGGAACCTGAGCACATCAGGATCGAGTTCAAGGCAGGGCTTCCCGTCAAGGTCACCGTACCCGCAAACGCCAAGGAATACACCGACGCCGTGGAGATCTTCCTCGCCTTCAACGGCTTGGGCAGAAAGCATGGAACCGGAAGAATCGATATCGTCGAAAATCGCTTCATTGGGGTCAAGTGTCGAGGATGCTACCGTCTTACGCGCGGCCCACGTTGATTTGGAGGGTCTTAAATTTGACAGGAACGTCCGTGCGCTAAGGGACCAGTTCACCACGATTGAATTCAGCAGGATCTTGTACAACGGCCACTTCTTCACACCAGAGAGGGAGTTTGTCACCAGCTCGATCCCCGTGAGCCAGAGGACCGTCAACGGGTTAGTCAAATTAGAGTTGTATAAGGGCAACGTTGTTGTCGAAGGGCGCTCCAGCACCGAGGCACGTTCCTCTTCTTCGTGTTATGCTTCAATGCTGATCTTTGTGTTAGGGTCTTTACGACGAACTTGAGTCGTCTATGGATGAGTTGGGCGGCTTTGAGCCTACCGATACCTCTGGGTTCATCCAGATTGAGTCTATCAAAATCAGGAAGTCAGTCGTCTTCGCTGTACTTTTCCATGTTCCTCGCTGACTCCCTTGTGCAGACGGGCACAGGCCAACATCCGCAAAGGTCAGGCTGGTGTGCTGCCTAAGGACGTGTACGGGAGCCGTGTTTGATCCAGGTTTGATCTAACGAACATGTGTCAACTGGAAGGCGATATCATTAATGAATCGATGTACAAATAGCAATCTTTGCACAATTCATGCAGGCTGTTGCCGTCTTAGTCTGTCTGAATCCGGAGCGTCGATGGCGGCATACGCAGCCGTCGGCTAATGACTGTGGAGGAGTATACCAAGAGTATACACCAAAGGCTCAATGACAACCAAGTGTCGCGGACGGTGAGAGCTAAGTAAAGCCTATGATTAAGCCATCGTCTCCGTACCATGTGAGGCCCAAAATGAGCTATACAAATAGTCGTCTAGGTAAAAAGCAAATCCCTCCCTCCCTGAAAAAGCCAAGTCGCATTTGGCGCCGATTTATTGGACTTGTTCTATTTCCAATCAAAGGGAAGGGGGTACACACGATAGAGGGTAGTTAACATGGACTCTGATCTCCCATTCGAACTCGGCCCACATGCTACGGAACTATATCCATCTCTCAGTTACTACATTGGAGATACAGGCAGGGATTCGACTTACTTGATGCTCGGTACGGTACGCGGGTTTGATGTAGTCCATGATGTTGATGTGGATATCGTTTAGGATAACGCAAGCCTCGGCCATGTTCTGTCCTTCCCATAGAATGCTGCCGAAGATGACACCAGTCTTTGTCGATGAAATCTTGATGGTGGCTTTGATGCTTAGGAAGCCGTGAGGGGCGAGGCGGCAATGTAAAGGGCGAGGGTATATGTAAAAGGAGGATGTACTGAAATGTGAAACGAGCGGGGATTTCAAGAGAAGCAGTGACCGCCAGGGTGTCATTTTCCTCAGCCATCTGGCGGTGACAACGTTGGTCTCGCCCCACCTCAATCCTCACCAATAGAACGTCCAAAATGGGAAGAGGGTTGTTGTGTCATTACGCCCATCAAAAGCCCGAGGAAGAGCAGGTGGGCAATGGTCTTGAAACGCCCGCTGCACATACGCCTGGGATGGTGGGTGCATTGTGAACAATGCCTTCCTTGCCTTGGGGATCATCCACACCTCCATACTGCGTCGCCGTCCTCTTCCAAGGGCTTCCTTTCTGGCATCAACGATATAAAGAAGTCGGGGAACGGGAAACTGCGCACGAGGCTACGCATCCCGCAAGACCGGGCCAAAGAGGCGGCAGGACATCATGACTGTGTCCGCGGAGGTCCTGGATGCAGTGGTGCGTGTGTTGTTGTTGGAGGATGGGCGTACGTCTGTGGTTGCGCTGCTGAATAGGGAGTATGCACCAGCCCGGGCTCTTGAGTATCAACAGATGGATGCGCAGGAAAGGGGGAATGTCCGCATGCTGTCGTGTTATCGCCGGAATTCTCTTGAGCGGTTAAATTTTGGTCACCCCCTTTCTCAGCGTGACCCTCCTCTACTTGAGGATGACCGGCCCAAGCCGTTCCCGTTTGGTAGGGATGAGGATACGCTGGATACGGGGGGTAGGTAAATGGAGGCGTAGATGGAGGCGGTGATTGGTGATAGTTAGGTGGGAGTGATGGTGGAGCAAAGGAACGTGGTAAACGTGGTTGTATTTTGCTGGGGGTGCGGATGCGGATGGAGCATGGTTGTAATTTATTGGGGGTTCAGACGTGGTGGTGTTTGATCGTGATTTGATAGTGCGGATGCGGGCGGTGCCTGGTTGTAACCAGAGGGTGGTGCAGACGCAGGTGGTGCTTCAACTTTCAAGCGACTTGTTGTTGATATTCTTGCCATTGAGGGTCAATCAGTTAGAACAACTGGAACTAAATGGAACAGGATTGAATTACCTTGATGAGCTTCCCATCGCTAACGTTGAGCTCATATACCCCTCGAGTTTCACACAGAGATGGGCACTGGTAGTCTTCCCAATCCCAGGAGATCGAAACAGCCCGGAACACGTTCATACGGTTGTTTCCCGGCTTTTTGAAACTAGAATCCCAGGACGATGTAATCCATTTCACTTGATGGCTGTACCCGCACAAGCAGTAGGCAACACCGCAAACATCGCAAGATCCTCATCCGTATATGTAGGCAACAGCGTCATCGCCACAAAAACACTCAGCGTCGTCGGAGGCCAGGGGAAAGATGCGTTGGATGAGGTGGGGATGGTGGATGGTGTTCCGGTTTGCCATGGTAAGCGGAGCAGGATCCGGCGGGGGAGGAGAGGGAGGCGGGTTTCCCTGAGGCTACGTGTGGATGGGGCGGATCCACCATTGCGGTAGCTGAGTTGGTAGGACTGGCAGAGGGGGGCTTCGATATTTCCTGATACTTGCGATGCTCCGATCTAGTAAGTGAATGTCAGCCTCGTTCGTAATGGAGGGGAAGAGGGAAAGAAAGACCAACCTGTCAACTCCAAGAAAACCGATTACCAAGCGCGTCAAATCGAGCCTCTATACAATTCTGTACGCCAACTCTCATAGCAGCACTACAACTCGCCCAATCATCGTGCGTCGTATCACATCCCGGTGAAACTGTCACCAATGAAGACGGTCACTGAGGAGGGAAGATATTTGCGGGAGCTTCAACACTTCGACAATCACACCTTGGCCTGGAAAAGAGAATATTGAGTAAAATTATAGTGAAGTCGATGGAGATCAGCAGCCGACCTCATCGATATCGCATAGCACGACTTCTACAATGGTATCGTGCTTCAAAATCCTCCGTTTCCACCGCCAATAACGAGAACCTTCTTATGGTTCAGATCGCTCGGGAGGAGGAGATTGGTGGTCATCAACATCTCTTGGTATCTGAATGTGCAGGTCATTTTTGCCTACTCAGAGCTGGACACAAAAAGCTCACTTACGAAAATTCAGGTAGCACCATCAACAACAAAAATGTTTCTATCCGGTTCGTCTGCTGTGACGGTGCAGACAATATATTGTGTCAACACCTGCCCGTTGTTCGTCACTATCAGCACGCTCGTCATCATGAATGGTTCAGAGGGGAAGGAGGAGGTAAAAGTGTTGCGTGAGCCGTTGAAGAAGAACGAGAAATGAACACGTCACGCACCATCCGGGAACCGGCATCCGGATTCCGGTGTCTGAACTTCCACCACATATTCATCGTCCCTCAGTATCAGTGTATCACTACGTCGCCTCTCTGAGGTAAAAAAAACACTCCACATTGGCATTCCAGGTGGCTGTGGAGAATATCCGTGGTTTTATCTTACAGTGCGATCAAAAATCAGACAGTGACCAATTGACCAACGTTACTCTTTGTTTAGCTACTAGTCTAGGTGGTCCGAACCGTGGTACAGATATTCGGTATCAGTTGACACACGTGCCGACCACTCAATGCCAAATAGCACGCTCGCGTCAACTAATTAGCAGTTTTTTTTTACGCGTCTGCAGCCTTAATTTTTCATCTGTCCTTTACACAATCCATTCTACCCTCCATATTCTGTGATTTGAATATGTCGGACTCTCCATTTCTCCAGGCTTCCACAAATCCTGCTGCCTACGCCCAACTTGAAGCCAACACTGATCCAACACTCTATGACACACCTGATGGACACGCACTCGACAATACAAAGGGAGCTTACAACACTTGTCGGACGACGCGTTCCGACAGTCTTATCTGCACCGTGCTGACCTCGAGACTCTGGCATTGCAATATTCATCATATAATTCCATGTCAACGGCTGGTGCTTCTGTATTACATCGGCTACTTGCGACACCGTAGCAGAGCCTACATCTGCCCATTGGACCGTATCCAACCCTATCTGGCCCGAACAGGTTTGATCTCGGCATAAGGTGTGTCGATGGAGTACATCAGGTCCAGGTCGGGTGAACCTTCTGAAATGCGACCGTCCGGGCTCCGAAACCACGCGTCGAGAATGGTAGCTGGAGTGTGCTTTGATGTTCCCCGGAGAAAGTGTTGCGAGTACTTGGAATGTTGGACCGTGCGGTGTATGTTGACTCCACGTTCGTCTTTTGTCCGAAAGGTGTAATAAAGGAACTCTCCGAGAGTCCAGTGCGTGGCATCCAATGCGTCGAATAAACTGTTAAGTTTGTCGTGTTTCGTTTGGCGGGGCGTGTATTGCCGTGGCGTGGCTGGTGTTGCATCTGGAGTGGACTTCAAAGCTGCACTTGAACGCTTTTTCGATGGACCTGATGATGCGGATGGCAAGTTTTCGTCTTGATCTTCTCGAGATCGTTTCTTGGTTGTGCGGCGTCGAGAATTGCATGGTGTCAATGGAGTTTCGAGAATAGATTGGAGTATGGATGGCGTGGTGTGATTGGATGGTGTTGGAGTAGCTGGCACAGTCGATCCAAGCCTGAATGTGGTGAACATGAGCAGCGCGTTCGTGGTGATAAGCAAGACTGAAGTTGGGTGGGCACGCGGTGGCTGTGATATATCGCCTTATAAGGCAATAGTCGACAACCTTGAATTTGAATGTGGGTACCGCGGTTTGATGGGCGCGTGTGAAATCAGACCATATATCACTGTCGACCTCCCTTCCCCTTAAAAGAGACAAACATGATATTCATAGGGCTGACTACGGGAGACTATTTAGCTACTACACTTACTTTACTTCCTCTCTACACGAACGTCCCAAACAACCCACCCACTACTCGCTTTAACTCACAACCTCACTCCGACGCGCTCTCACTCACTCACTCCAACACGCTCACAAACTCGCTCCAGAAGAAAATGTCAACGCTAGCTTACCAATTCCCTTTAGGCCCCGCCGATCGCTCAGACACACCCGCATACATCAGAGCAGGTGAGAGAGTCTTTGAGGGAGTGGGGATATGACCCGGGAGTCTAAGGACATGCGTACGTGGGATGCAATTAAGAATAAAATGACTCGGAGGTGTGCCTTGTTTCATTTCCGCACATTCAAGACTCATCTCCATTTCACCTGCAGACGCTTTTGCTGCCACCTCGCCATCATGAGAGTCTCAACACCATTTTCTCGCTGCCCCTAGTCTTATCCATCACACGCAATGGTGAAATACGTCGGATTGTGTCGTCGACCAGCGACTATTGCAGGCTTAGGGAGAGCAGCCTTCAAGACTCTCAACTGTCCCTGCTTCACCGATACCAGGCGGGCTTACTACTTGTCGATTTCCATTCGTTCAATCCTGGCCACCCTTTCCGAGGTAAGGGAACTGTGCATGCTCACTCCTGCGTTTATAAATATGACCTCAGAACCCACACGCTCCAATTTTACCACTCCGACCAAAATACCAAGCTTTCACTGGAGCTCCCGGACCCACAAGCGGTCTCTTATGACCTTTATACTCTCGTCCGTGGCTCAAATTCTTCAAGTGTGCACCTCAGATCTCCCTGCAGCCGAATTCTCAGAGTCCTACTCGAACCTATATGGTGCGCTCGACTTCTCAGCTCAATACATTGCCATTGAACTTCTTTTCATCCAATCGATGCTTGACAAATCCGTCGGCTTCAGTCGAGGCCGATTACACTGTGATCTTCTTTGCAGCAGGAGGAAGATATACGCCAGGACGGAATTGGGTCTGGAAAGCTCCTATGAGCCACAGAACATAAAAAAACAAGCAAGGGCTTACAATAATATGACATGCTCTGTGTTTTTTGGTGGCAACCCCAGAAAAGCTTGCGACGAGCGCAAACATTGATGTACAGGTTTTCGAACAGAGGGCCCATATTTCTCACTAGCTAGACAGTTCCTATGAGCCCAAGAACGCAAAAATTGAACAAGAACTTACAATAATATTGCATTTGTTGGTGATGTTTTAAAGCATTGCGACGAGTTCGAACTTCGACGCGTAGCTTCTCGCAAACGGGGCGCACGTCTCCCACTAAATAGACAGTTCCTATGAGCCTCAGAACATAGAAATTGAACACGGACTTACAACAATATGTCATGCTCCGTGTTTTTTGGTGGTGTCTCCCCAAAAAGCATTGCGACGAGCTCGAATGTCGATGTGCAGCTTCTAAAAAAAAGGGCCCATGTTTCCCACTAAGTAGACGGTTCGTATGAGCCCCAGAATGTAAGAATTGAGGGAAAACTCACAATAATATGACATATTCTGTGAATTTTGGTGATGTCTCACCCCAATGCATTGCGACGAGTTGGGGCGTCAATGTGCGGCTTCTCACAAATAAAGTCCATGTTTCACACTAACTGGGTGATTCCTATGAGCCCCAGAACGTAGAAGTCGAGCGAGAACTTACAATGATACGACATGCTCCGTGTTTGTTAGTGATGACCCCCCGAAAAAAACTTGCGACAGGTTGGAACATTGGCGAGCAGCTTCTCGCAAACGAGGTCCACATTTCTCACTAACTAGACGGTTTTTATGAGCCTCAGAACGTAGGAATCAAGTAAGAACTTACCATCCTCTGTGTTTTTTTGGTGACGACCCCCGGAAAAAGTTGTGACGAGTGGGAATGTTGATGCACAGCTTCTAAAAAATGGGCCTGTGTTCCTCACTATCTAGATGGTTTCTATGAGCCCAGAATGTAAAAATCAAGCAAGAACCTACAATAATCTGTGTTTTTTGGTGATGTCTCCCCCAAAAAAACTTCGGAGAGTATCATTTGTGTTGTAGGTACACGACGATTTGAGAGTACAAGTCTAGTATCACAGACTCTCTAGTAAGTAGAAGTTTTTGAGAGGGATGTCCATCGGAAATAGATATGTCACTGTCAGTGCAATGCCAAGCAAAGCAGCACCTACTGCTCGAGGATTTGACTTACTTCACACAATATAGGGCTTTCTATTGGATCAAGAGTAGATATCGACCTCCAAGTAGCACAGTAGATAGACATAAGAAGGGATCTTCATGTATCTTCACGAAAATCGTCTTGAAAGCTGATCGACAACAGGACGTGTTGAAGACGTGATCGAAGATGCGGAAGAAGCCGTGAGAGTCTAGACTGGCAACGGCACAGATGCAAATGCAAAACCTACCGTGGAGTTCCCGCCAACCTTATAGGCTTCCGCATAGATGGGGTCCGAGAAACCTGAACGTGGTTGAGATTATCAATATTTGCCACATGAGGGAGTAACTCACCAGTGAGCTGCGAGATACTACGACTAAGGTTCGACGTAAAGTCCTCCTGTACTTCACCAGAGCCAGTGGCCCTGCTGACATCCTCGTCATACTGAGTTTGATCATTAGTCCTGGGTCATAAGCAGAATCCAGAGAAACGTACATCGATGGCATCGTCCGCCGTCTTCTTGGAAAACTGGCAGAAGGTCAACAGATCATCAGCTTGGACAACAACAACTTTCGTTGCCTCGGATTCTTTCTTCTCAGCAGCGCGTTTCTATCACGAATATCCTTCAAGTTCGGGGCTTTGTCATAAGGAAAGAGGCGAGGTAGCTGGCCTCCTGAGCACCCAGCATTTTTCACCTAGGGCACCGTCTTTTACGTCCCCGAAGGCCTCGAAGGCCTGACCCGCTTATTCATTTATATTCAACGATCGAGATCTTCATGCAGTTCCACTCACAATAGTCAGTTCCACCGTCAACGAAGTAAGTATAAGTATCTCCTCTTGAGATCAAGGATGAACATATTGATGAACCTTGAAGGTTTCAGTCAGCGTCAACTGCAAGTGGTACAAGATCAGATCCGTGTAGACAACTGGAAGTAAAAAACATTATTGCCGTTTCGAAATAGTTGGCGCGGCCGCAATCACGTCAAAACAAAGTCTCAAAGTCCCGTGAATCTTCCAGGATGGACAAGAGTCGACACACACACACAGAAATGAAATACGACACACGTGATGAAGAACGACACACCGTCCAATGTTCAACACATTGATGGCAAATGTCGGTCACTTATTCAGGAATGTGTGTCGAATCTTATCCATACTATTTCGAAATTCCGCCACAATGTTCCCTTTTTGGATTGAAAATCTGATGTGTGACGGCCAAATTAGATATTGAGTACATAGGTTAAGTCGAAATCAGCCTCTCCATGCTCACGTAAAATTTGACATTATAAGTTTTATTCCTTACACTACTTACTATACATTAAGTTATACATAGATTCTAAGAGAGGGAGCAACATCGCGACCCCGGAATGTACCTACCAAGAATTCTCACCGTCGACAGCCTAGTTTCGGCACATCTGGGTGTCAACGTGTGGTCTCCGCGGCCGTGGTCGAGTGAGACGCAGTGGTGGCCTCATCGGAGAGGGCGCTGGCGTTTTCGCTGTCATTCGGGGCTGTTTAGTGGGGAGGCGCGGGGTACGCACCTGGCTGTACGGTGCTGTATTGCCTGTTGGTTCGCCAAGTGGCGCTGGGTCCTCGTCGATGGGCCTCAGCACTGGATTCCGTCTGTTGGGGCATTTTCGTGAGCCGATTCCGTCAGCGTGGGTGGTTTATCCTGGGCGCTGAGTTGTTGCCGTGGGTAGTTGGGTGGTTTTGTGGGCGTTTTCACAGGCAGTTAGTCGTAGTCCACAGGTTGCGTTTGCGAGGGGAGTTGATTTGGGGGCGGACGTGGCATGAGGTGGGAGGAGCGCCCGGCTTTGCCCTGCTGGGCATTCGCCAGGTAATGGGGGGTGGGTTGTTAGCAAATACGGGGCTGAACAGAGTCGGAACTCACCTGAAGGGGCCCGTAACCGTTCTCTCGGCCCTTGTCGGCCATAGCAAGGGTGCGAGGTGAGGAGGAAGAGAGCGTGGGGGGTGGTGGGGCACAGGCAAGCAAATGGTGGTCGTGGTGGTGATGAGAAAGCGGTCGTGACCAAGTCGTGACGGCGTTCATCACGCTCGTAACGGAGTTTCGAATTTATGCATGGCACACTCGAAAATGCGAAATCACGAAGAACGACACATTGTTACCAGGTGTGTCGCTTCTCACATGATGTGTCCTACTCCTCATCTGTGTGTGTGTGTCTCCTCTTGTATATCCTCTGAATCTTCGAACACGATTTTCTCTGTAAATACCTATCGTAGAGATATAATTTATAGTGTTTCGGAATTGTCTCGGCGAGATCTAGGTCGCCCCATAGTTTATTTTATGCGAAAATGAAAATTGCATCATATTGCTGCTGGAGGGTAGGTAAGGACGGTCCCAAGACTGCTGCAAGGATTTCTCCGCCAATACTGAATGTAAAGCTACAATTTTGGGTGCGTTAGAATTGTATAGCGTGCACCTAGGTCGCCCCATATTTTATTTTGTGTAAATGTATGTCCTGGCTTTGTAAGTGCGCTATAAGTGATGATGATAGATGCTTGTCCATCACTATATAGTGGCACCACTGCGGGTTTCTATGCAAAATAAACACTGGGGCGACCTAGCTATTTACTCTACGATTCTAACGCAGCAAAAATCGTACCTTTTGGTTTAGTACGCGGGGAGAAATCGATGCAGCGGTTCACGTTACGTCAACAGCAGTTGGTTGCTTAATTTGGACAGGAATGACAGGGTGTCGTCACTTAAAATCCAGTTACAAGACAAGGGCATACCCTTACACAAAATAATTTATGGGGCGACCTAGATGCACACTATGCGATTCTAACGCACCCAAAATTGTAGCTTTACGTTCAGTATTGGCGGAGAAATCCTTGCAGCAGTCTCGGGACCGTCCTTACCTACCCTCCAGCAGCAATATTCCGTAACACAAATTCTCTAGATTTGAATAAATCGACGAGATCTAGGGTCCTTTGCCGGGATGCCGAGTCTTGTAAGGGTTCAACTTTGATGGAGTCCCTGGTTGGAACCCAGTTACAAACCTTAATCTATTCAGAGGGTACGGACAGGACCCCTGAAAATGGCAGGGTACTGGTGTTTGTAGCTGCTACAGTCATCCACCTGCTAATGATACACCCAAAATGAGAAATTAGCTTCAACAGATTTGAGCACAACCTTTCTCTACAGAAACTACATGAAAATCTCTGATAAATGCCCTTCTATGACCATACCAAATTTCAGAATGTTTGACCCACATTTCACAGAGAAAAACTAAGATTATGGGTGTATCATTGAGGGGTCTGACTGTATTTGGCTATTCCTGAAAAACAGTCCATTTTGTATGCTCCATGGCTTTGCCAATTCTGCCTCAATTGTATCCAAATTATGTACAGTGGTAGATATGAGTTTGTACTATGTGTTACAACTTGTTTTGTGAGAATCGGTCTAGTATTGAGCGAGATATTTGCTAGTCAAAAGTGTATCAAATGGGGGTGGTGTATCATTAAGGGGTGGATGACTGTATTACATAAATAAAATAAAATAAAATAAAAAGAGGAAAAAAGCGAAAGAAAAGAGAATATTTCTTATCTTATCTTATCTTCTATACATGAGCTCTAAACTACTAGCCCATCCTTCCATTTCCACCTACATCTGGGCAGCTCTGGAGCACTTTCAAGGATGTAGGTTGGAGTAATTAACCCTTTTTTTTTGGTGGGGTGCATGTGAAGCACTTCCACTTTGATGTTGAATGAGTTTTGACCAAACAGGATTCTTTCTTTGTACATCTACAACCTGGCATTGTGATTTTGTTTCTGAAAGTTTGATGATAACTTACAGTAGTTTTCATGTGTGAAACTATGACATGCAATGCTATAAAACGAAAAATCTCATCCCATTTCCCTTTGCATGATTACCATTCCATATAATTACAGCTTTGCTCTGGATCTTGGTTTTTCTCTCATGCATAAGCTTTGTAAACAACTAAAAGTCATCAGAATCTCCATCCCAGATAATCATACAACCATCTAAACAAGGGACACACCAGCTGTACAATATTCTTTCCAGTAGATAGGGTAAATTTTTCTGGGTGATACAGTCAAGTGTAAGACTTATGCAAGTGCTTGAAAATATCTTACACAGAAAGACATAATCTATCCAAAGCTTCAGTTGAAATTTCAGAAGATTAACAAGCCACAATTTAAAATTATGTTTATCAAAGCAATGAGGTATTACTCTTTTATTTCAAGACTTCAAATTTCTTGTACTCAGGAGTTAATTTTGTCCAAAACATGAGAAATGTCTGTTGGATTTCTCAGGGTTATTTCTATGGGATTTCTTTACAATTTTTCCAGTTGTTTTGGCAGTTGACCAAAAATTGCCATAACCCCACATGCCATTTTGGTAGTTGTAAATGGCCTATGACCTGTGACTGTTGAGTTGATAAAAATGGCACAGTAGCAAGTTCAGAATTCAAAAATGTCAATTTCAACTGATGTTGCTGATTTAACAATTTTTTGAACAGTAAAATGCATAAAAATTCGGTAGCTCATACTCATGTAATAATCTCAGTATAATCTCAATTTTATATGATGTAAAAATGTAGTGGAAGACTGCAGAGAGGGCAAGTATTACAGAAGCAGGCTGGAGATTATTGCTATCACATAAGCAAAAGCATAGCCACCTGCTATCACATAAGCATATGCATAGCCACCTGCTATCACATAAGCATATGCATAGCCACCTGCTATCACATAAGCACATAGCCACCTGCTATTATGTAATAGCAGCTACAAACACCAGTAGGCTGCCCTGAAAATACCCTTGGAACCCAGATCCCAATCCGGATAAAAATTCTGAAAAATTTTTGAAAACCCATAGCACAGTCTGGATAGAATTTGGGCCATTTTGGCTGGAACCCGGAGGCAGATTTCCGGATAGAAATTGGGCTGACCCACCAAACCCAGAGCCACTTCCGGATAAAAATTCGTGCAGGTGGGGGTCCGAACTCAAGACATATTGAATGTGAACATCATCAACTAAGCCAATAACATTTTAACCACTACACCAAGTGAACATAATATTAGTTTTTCACTTTGACCATCTTACACCATCGATATTTGCATTTCTCTGCACTCTCAAATATCCCTCAGAGGGGCCAAAAAATGGGCACAATTTCGTGTATTTTAGTGTTTTGTTATCTGAGATGCTTGTAGGATGCCTATTAGGGCTCCAGAGGAGACGCCAAGCATGAAATTGGTGTTTTAAAGCGAAAATAGGTGTTTTTAAGCGAAAATATGGTGTTTTCAAAAGAAAAGAAAAGCAAAAATAGAGGTTTTGGGTAACCCAGATCCGCGTCCGGATAAATTTTGCCCATACCTGGACCCAGATCCACCATCCGGATAGAAATTGTCCAAAACTGTCCGGATAAAAATTCCAAAAATTTCGACTTTTTGGATCTGGGTTCCAAGGGTACTTTCAGGGGTCCTGTATGGACCCCTCGAAGTTCGAACAGATTTCAAACACACAAATAAACCCTGCCAAGAGGAAACCTTTCCTTCTTGGGTGTGTTTCCTTCCCACCTGGCTTAGTTAGCTCTACCTCATTCATGCAACTCTCCTACAGCTGAGGACATTCTGCCCTCTCTGGTTGTAGTTTTGTACCACTACAGAGTTCATTAGCAGTAGCAATTTATTGTGGATACAAAATTCCTCCCTGAACATGTTTTTCCCTCCTCAAACACATTTCTCAACACCAACTCACTGGACCATGGTCCTTTTCAGCTCATTTGACATTTCCTGGGCTTTAATTTTTGGGTGGCCTTACTTGTTGGCTGAGTATATTGAGTATCTGCTATGATACACCCAACCATGGGCCTGCATGACCTCAAACTAGCCCAGATGGGAGGGAAGTGAGTTTATTCGAGGCAAGGAAATAAATCTAATAGAATCTAATCAGTTGGCATTATGGTTTATTCACTCCAACAAACCAGAAGTTAGACACTAGAAGAAAACAGTTCATATATTATCTGAACTTATAATCTGTACTCAAATGTGAACGAATCTACCGTAATGTGAACTCCAAATGTGAACTCAAGAATCAAGTTGTGAAGAAGTTCACTTTCTATTGATCAGTTCACTTCTTCTTCCTGAAGTACAGATTTTCTCTTGAAGTTCATTTTTCAACAGTCAGTTCACTTTCTGGTTACAAGTTCACTTTTTCATCCCAAAGTACAGATTAGGGACTAGCATGGTTTCTAGTGTTTAAAGGTTCAGTCCATAGGACCGCAAAAAACCAGTGGACCGAACTGAACCCGACCATGGCCCGGTCTTTTTTTCGGTTGCAGTTGCCCCAATTTGGGGTTGGTCCAGTTGCCAGTTGCCTCATTTCGAAAATCTTTTAAAACCGTTCAAAGACCGGTTTTAATCGGTTGCAACCGGTTAAACGGTCACGTGAGTTACATAGCCTTGTAACCACGTTTATTGCCTTTTATTGGGTTTTTGTTTCATCAAAAACGGTTAAGAATTGAGAAAGATATAACCAAATCCATATTTTACCCGAGTCTCTAGGAGATGTAATTCAGTTTCAGTCATAGCTATGTCAAATCTTCATTAAATCTCTTGAAAATTGGTAGAATGACGGGTATTTATATGCTTTACTATTTTATATAACCCGTTTATTTTTCAGAGTAATAATGGTTGAGATAAAAATGGTTTATATTGGTATAATAAATTATATGCAAAAAAACCAGTCTGGATCGGTCTGAACCGGTATCATGGACCGCAAAAGACCGGTCCTAGGTGGTTCAGTTCGGTTCCCTCAATATCTGGGTCGGTCCTGGACCGGTTGCGGTCCACGGTTGCGCGTTTTCGGGGCAAAAAACCGGACTGAACTGAACCTTTAAACACTAATGGTTTCGGTAATACCACGGAATTTACCGGAATTTAGTTACCAGTAACATTCGGTATGGAACCATGGAATTTATGGAAATCCACGGTTTTACGGAACTGCCAAGCCGGCTAAAGGAATTTAATAGGGTTACAAAGCATGACTAGTCCAAATAAATAACTGTATACAAATTTATTAATGATCAAGATGCATTTCATCGTTTCTCCTGTCCTCAGCTTTGCTTGCGTTATATTTAAAAAGATTCAAGGTCATACTGACTCCAGATACTGCAAAGTATAAAACCAAATTTATTTGGCATTTTTTTACCTGTTGTAAATTGAAAACTGGCTCTGCTCCATGGGGTTTGAGTTTTTGGCTCAAGGGAGCAGCAAGGATTGCACAAAGCTCGGGGTGTAGGCCTAATTTGAATAACAAAAATAAGGGTAAAACAAGTCTAAATGACAATAAAGAGTCTATCATTTCTCCAGAACAGAAAAACAGAATAAAGTACAGGGGGGCAGCATGATATTTTAGCTGTGAAGTCAGGAAGGCTCAAAAGGCTTGGTAGTACCTATAACCACAGTAACCGTACCATACTGTACCATATTTGGTAAAACCATGGTTTTTTTACTGGTTGTTACTAGTTGCTACCATGCTAGTCCCTACCACCAGTTTAAAAGCCACCCACTCATCCTACCACACCCCACTTCTTCCCTCCCTCTGTTACCTGCACAGATATGCTGAAATGGCTGATTGAGGATGTGCACCCTGCCCCAAAGAAGGTTGTAAGCACCATCTGGTGCTTCTGTGCTGCCATGGAACACACTCCCCAGAAAACAAAGGTTACTGGTATGAATCAGTGAGTAGTTGGATATGTGAGGGGACTTTAATTGGCTGACTTAAGCTTGTCTTGTGCAATGCACCAGCAGACCAGTCACACTTTTTCCAATGGGTGACCAAAATGCCATGCTCAGAAATCCTTATGCACCAATTACAACCTTCCATTCAATCACTACTCGCAATGCCACTGACTCCCCAGAAACTATTGCAGCACAATGCTGGAGCTGGTCCTTCCCTGTCTCTGACTAATAGGCAAAGTTCTCCAGCTCTTGATGCAGGCACCAGTGTACCTCCTGTTCCTGTTGCTCCTGTTGCTTCTGACTTCAACATCCCTGCCAGCAAGGTCCCTGGTGTTGTCAATCCTGAGGTCAGCATTATGCTGGAAGCGGATAATGATGGACAACCCCATATGCGTGCAGTTCTTAAAAAGGGGAAAGCTGTTACAGCTTGCAATGGACCTATTTTTTGCTCACAACCAGCAAAAGAACCTGTCCGAAACTGTGTCACATGCACCTTTGAATTCTGCAAAAAATGTTGCCTTGCATATCAAAGCACTGTCAGGAGGCTATGCACACAACATCCACCACCTGTAGTGCTTGAAAGTCCAGTCCCAAGACTGCAAAAAGACCGCAACTGGACCAGACCAAGACTGCAAAAGACCAGACCTGCAGTCTTGGTCTTTCAGATTTGAGATCACAAGACCGCAAAAAAACCGGTTAACATGGACCGGTCTTGTCGGTTAAGACCGGTCTTTTTTTGTATATACACTAACTGGGAAAAAAGAATGTCTGGTCATTTTTTGGACAAAGTTGGTGCTGTAACACAAGAACCAAACATTTTCAGAACTAAGCTCTGGTGTATGAGACATAGCTAAGGAGGTGTAGATTGCACATACCAAGTCTGGGGATGAATGAATGAAAACTCAGGATAAGGCAGAGCATTCACTGTGACAACTTCCAAAAATGGGATTTGACAAAATAGGAAATTCTGAATGACTGCAACCTACTGAAAGCAATTCACAACTTGAGGAAGAGATATTTTGAACACTGGATCTCCCTGCTATTGTTATGAGCTTCATAAAGTCTTTGGGCTAGAAAATATATATCCTCCCCTAAAAGGTAAATTTGAACTTGTTCTCCACTTTATGTATTTTTCACTCAATATATTTGTTGGAATGAGGAAAAATGACTCCCTATTAATGTTTGTAGTGTGTGTAATACAAAAGGTAAGTACAGTTGAGTGCAAAAAGAATGAAGGTTGGTTCATTTTTCTGGTTCTTTCTAAGAATCTATTGTACCTCAAATGTATTTGTGTATTCTTTTACATTATGTAGTTGTGTTACACTTCCCTTGGTATGGACTAATTTCAGTGAAAGCTGGAGCCTTGAGAATGTTTTTATTCTGGAGGCCATTTTTGGCATCTGAAAAAAACAATAT
>NW_001889886.1:117357-121808 GCF_000143565.1 Laccaria bicolor S238N-H82
AGGCTCTACAAGCATAACCACTCAGTATTTTTAACTAATTCTTTGATAGGCTCATTCAGGTTGACCAGAGGTATGTTCTCGCTACCTCTCCAGTTAGCGCATTTTTTTTTTNTCAGATGCCAAAAATGGCCTCCAGAATAAAAACCTTCTCAAGGCCCCAGCTTTCACTGAAATTAGTCCATACCAAGGGAAGTGTAACACAACTACATAATGTAAAAGAATACACAAATACATTTGAGGTACAATAGATTCTTAGAAAGAACCAGAAAAATGAACCAACCTTCATTCTTTTTGCACTCAACTGTAGAAATGTTAAAATGACCATTGCATGATGTCTGTAGAAGTTAATTTCCAGGGTTTTTCTGAAAGTAAACAAGTATCTACAACATCGGTCCTTCTTTTCTGCAAGAAGAAAAAATGCTACCACCCTTTTGAGTTAATCCATGGAGACTCAGGATGTCCTTTAAACAACACCTGAAGTATAATATGATAGCAAATAAATTTACACTGGGTATAACTTGAATAGTCCCCAAGAAAAGTACATTTTGCATAGAGCAATCGTCCTGGACCAATCCTTGACATTTTTCTTGGTGAATTGGGGCTGAAAATATTTCACAAGGCACTTCTCATACCTAAGAACACTATCCAAAGGAAATAAACAGAGGTCCTATTCATACAAGGATCTGAGACCCCCATACCTTTGTAGGCCTGATTTGGAAATCTCTCTGTCATGCTTCAGTGAGCTTTGTGGGTCATTTGAGAAGCATCTGTGCCCAAAACTCAAGAGATAGGTAGAAGCACTTGGCATGGACATTTCAAAACACCCATATTAACTGTAACCCCTTGGAAGCAGGGTTTCTGGGAACCATATTGACTATATGTCTCTTAATTTTCACAGTTTCTTGAAGTTTTATTAGCCATTAAATGCTTTATTCCTGGCAATGTGGTCAAATCAGATCATGGAACAGTAATAGTTATGTATATGTACAATACTATGACAATAGATACCTTCTCCTATCAATCCTGGGCAATATTTGCAACTGCAAATGTCCAAGGAGGGGAATCAATTCAAATTCACTTTTTTGGGGAGACTATAGAATTATATATCTCAGAGACTTTATGGGGCTTATGACAATAGCAGGGAGATTGAGTGTTTAAAATATTTCTGCTTCAAATTGTGAATTGCTTCCAGTAGGTTGCAGTCATTCAGAATTTCCCATTTTGTCAAATCCCATTTTTGGAAGTTGTCACAGTGAATGCTCTGCCTTATCCTGAGTTTTCATTCATTCATCCCCAGACTTGGTATGTACAATCTACACCTCCTTAGCTATGTCTCATACACCAGAGCTTAGTTCTGAAAATGTTTGGTTCTTGTGTTACAGCACCAACTTTGTCCAAAAAATGACCAGACATTCTTTTTTCCTAGTTAGTGTACATCAATTCTCAACGTAATTTAACGTTCTTGCACTTTTTTAAAAGCTACAAAGAATGTCAATAAAATTACTGACTTACAATTGCAAAATTTATGGCATATTTAGCTGAAAAACCGGTCTTGAACTGGTTGTAACCAGTTTGCCACAGTCTTGGTCTTTTCTGGTCCTGGTCCAGTCTTTTGAGGTTTTAGGAATTGTGTGGACTGGTCTAGGTCTCAGTCTTTTCGTTTTGGGTCAAAAAACCGGACTGGACTGGACTTTCAAGCACTAACCACCTGTCACTCTTGGAGTGACCCCTTCTCATGCTGAACTGTCCCTAGATACTCCAACTGTGGCTCCAATGAAGCCAATCTCAATTGTCCCCTACAACAGGAACACTATGATGCCCGGGATTGCACACAGAAGGATTGGGAGACTCATAAAAACCAGTTGACCCAGCAGAAGATTGCTGTGGATGCCTTGAAGCAAACTGTAACTATTTTGTATTGGAAGGTTTGTCGTTATTCTCTGTGACTGTGAATCATGTTTTTGATGAGCTTATGAATGACCTTTAGAATGATAGCATAAAATCACTGAATAGCTTGCACAAGTCTGCCTCGATGTAAGCATGGTCCTCAATTTGAATATGCTGAGGAATAGGTGTGCCACTGTAAAACTGACGTGTGCCATCCACAGTGTAATAATTGTGGTGGTAGTGAATTTTGCAATCTGAAAAGTCACATTAATGACAACACAACAGGTAGTCAGTTCAAAATCCACTAACCAGAGCAAGCAAGAGAGGTTGAATACCCATGCCTTGCATTGAGACCATGCATTGATTGGTAAATGACAATCTTGACACATGAGAGGGTGCTATATTTGAGTCTGTGGTGACAAAAAAGACAGCATGAGCATGGATGATAGAGCATGTTTGACACTTTATCAACACCTGATTATTTATATTGATAATAAGCAGCAAAGAAATAGAGTCACTCACTTGACTTTTTCTCAGTATGCAATGCTCTTTCTCCCACAATGCCCATGTGATACCTTTCCTCATCTGTAAGGTGTGAAGAAACATGGGTGTCAAGTGACCAAACATAGTTCTTGAGCCCTGCCCAGAGTTGCATAATGACAGCATCACTGAGCTGCAGCATGTGGGTCAAAAAGTCATGTATATACACTGTGAGCCAATGTGGGGGATTATGAGATCCAGGCAGAGTTCCTAACCTGATCTCCTGTCAGATGTTTGAGGTGAAGCAAATGAAGCAGTCCAGATCAAGCCAGGTACAGCATTCAAGGAGGCCCCTATAGTTCTTGAGATGTTTCAAGAGGTCGGCAACAGGGAGTGTGGCCATTTGTTAGAAAAGCAGCAGTGTTTGAACCTGAGAGCAGTGTGAATGAAGACAAAGCAGTGTGGGTGGATTAATCTAGAGTTTAAGAGTAATGGCGCAAGATGGAACAATAATAAGTGGCAAGTGCCACTCATGTTGCTCAACTTTCAAGTCAGGTGAGATGAAGGGCTCATGTGAACTCATAAATAATCTGAACATGGGATAATAGTAATCTGTACTTGAATAAATTGTAGTCAAAATATAATGTGAACTTGTCAAAATAATCTGTACTTGATGAAAAATGTGAACTCTGTAATAAAATTTCCTAGGTTCACTTTTGGTACAATTTCAGGTACAGATTCCAAGTTCAGATTATAAAGTGTACTGAAAATTTCTACTGTCAAAGCCCTCCAACAAACTATCGCATGAAGTTCTCATTTCAAACTCCGATAAGGGTCAGATTTATTCATTTTTATAAATTTGAGTTACAGAAAGTCACCCAATGTATACATGATTGTATCTTCAATAACAATATGGGTGCCATGGACGCCACTCTGGAACGATGATCTAAAAACTTGTAGAATATGCACCTGCAGTCAAGCATTCAACCACTCGACTGAATCTCGCCGTCCGATTTAACTTTCCACAAGGCACTAAGCTCCTTGCCGTTTCCTCCCGCCCTACACTGAGTTTGAGGTGAAATCTTAAAATAATTCACTTCAGTAGTGTTTGAAAGTCCGGTTCGGTCCGGTTTTTTGATGCCCAGGGGCGTTAACCGTAACCGTAACCGGTCTGCATTTTCCCCAGAAGTCAAAAGACCAGACCGGACCGCAAAAAGACCGCAGACCGCGGTTTTTTGCGGTCTATAGACCGGTTTCGGTCTGCATCGGTTTTAACTGGTTTATGACCGGTCTTTAGGCCAATATTTTTAAATTATTAATCGGTAAATTTATTAACATTTTTAATAGCTTCAAAACGAGCCCAAGAACGTTAAATTCCGTTAGGAATTGGTGCTTCTATAAAATAAGTCTGGTACATCTATTATTCCCCAAAGTAATTTACATTTTAATTCATATCTCTCTCGTTTTTTTACCAAATCATACGTTCTTGGGTGCGTTTTAAAGGGTATTTAAGGGGCTACAAAAGACCGGTCCAAACCGGTCCAAACCGGTTCACGTTAACCGGTCTTTTTGCGGTCTTTACATTTCAAAAATAAAAGACCGTAACCGCAGGTCCGGTCTTTTGCGGTCTTGGTCCGGTCTGGTTACGGTCTTTTTCCAGTCACGAGACCGGACTTCCAAACACTACACTTCAGGCAGCGACGGATGAGGCCCAGTGAAAACCGGCTCTGCACCATTCCGCAGATATTGATGGTGGAGGACAAAATCAGCGAGAATCCACACCTGTATGTGATTCCCGGCATCAACCGAATGCAGACTTCTTTTCGCAGCGTTGAGTACTTACTTCTTTCGATCCAACACCAACCTGCTTTACAACAATATTCCTTTCCATTCAATTTTTTTTTTTTCACAAGTCGACTCTGGGTGATTATATACAGTTGAGTGCAAAAAGAATGAAGGTTGGTTCATTTTTCTGGCTTTTTCTAAGAATCTATTGTACTCTCAAATGTATTTGTGTATTCTTTTACATCATGTAGTTGTGTTACACTTCCCTTGGTATGGACTAATTCAGTGAAAGCTGAGCC
>NW_001889886.1:122080-142707 GCF_000143565.1 Laccaria bicolor S238N-H82
GACCTAACTGCTCAGTATTTTTGACTGATTCTTTGATAGGCTCATTCAGGTTAACCAGAGGTATGTTCTGGCTACCTCGCCAGTTAGTGCATACTTTTTTTTTCAGATGCCAAAAATGGCCTCCAGAATAAAAACATTCTCAAGGCTCCAGCTTTCACTGAAATTAGTCCATACCAAGGGAAGTGTAACACAACTACATTTGGGGTACAATAGATTCTTAGAAAGAACCAGAAAAATGAACTAACCTTCATTCTTTTTGCACTCAACTGTATATATCAGACACCCTCACATGATTCCCATTCCGCTCTTTCTTTCCCTCCCCCACTTTTCCCTCCATTCTGTCTTGCAGGACTTCTGGCACATCACTCCGCGAATCCCTCAGCAAGCCCCTCACAGACGTATCAGAACAATCATTGATCTGGCTGGCGTCATGAACTTGATTGGCCGTAAGTGCCTTTATGTTTGAATGACTAAAATTTCACCGTTATGTATAGAAGCCAGCCATACACAATCTCTGACTGCAAGCGAACATATATGGGAGAACACTTTCTCTGATTGTGAGAGAACACGTATGGGAGAACGCGTATGGCATGACATGTTAGTATGTTGTTTTTTGGCACAATTAGATAAATTTCTGACCTTTTTTCATGCATGTATGTGCTATATTTTGGCTCAATCCTGCTCGGCGGCGTCGCATTCATCAAGGTTCATAACATTTTCAGTCCAGGTTAGGTCACAAACTGATATCCTTCCTTCTGTGTTCCCTCCCCATTCACAGCCGCTTCGGGGAAGAACCTTGTCAGTTGAAGGGACGGATGGTGGTGGACGAGAATTATCAAGTGTTCAAGTTATCTGCTGTTGCGTCGCAAAGCTGCATGGGGCTATAGGTGGATATTGGGTGGTTATGTGCCAAAGTTTGGGGATGTACTGGGGTGGCAGGGACTTGCAGATAGTTACGGAAAATAGCAGATTTTCTGAACCAATACAAAATATTTACCAGGCACAGACAACAACTGAAAAGTGCAGGTGGAGGCGGAAAGAAACTGATTTAAGCAGAAATTTCGGCTATTTATATCAAAATGGTGGCTTTAAAGGTGGAGCCTTGCAGAAAAAAATCTGCAAAAGGGACAAAATCCCAGTCTACCTGCACCTTTCTGCTCTGCCGACGATCTCCGATATCTGCCGGGAATTTGCAGATACTAGCGGCTGGTAGCAGAGCCGGTTTTCACTGAGGATGAAGGGCCACATAGATGTAAACATAGGCACTAAAAACTGGAGAATAGACCAAAACCAGTGTTCCCCTGACATATTTGCTCTCATTTTCTAAGTTTGGTGATGGAATTGTATATCCAACATAAAACTTACAATAAAAAAAAGGATCAGATCCAAAAAATGATTGAATAAATATGATATTTAGAATTTGCTGAACTTCCTGGGCCAAGATTTTAGCATATTCTAAATATGAGCTCAGATCATATTTATTTGTTCATTTTTTGGATCTGATCCCTTTTTTATGGTAAGTTTGTTTTATCCATATGATGGATGTACAATTCTATCACCAAACTCAGAAATTGAGAGTAAATATACTAGGATAAAAGAGATTTTAGCGTATTCCACAGTTTTGAGAGCATATGTTTATACATATGTACACCAGACACATGACAAGATATTTTGTATTAGAATACTTGGGAATTTTTTAAATATATGGGATAGGGGATTTACCTATTATTTTGTAGGCAGAAAACCCTCATTGGGATGTTTGTTGACAGATATTTACCAATAGCTTTGACCCATGTGTAGTATATGCTTTCATCTGCACACTATTTCCTAATTGGGCCATTTCCTAATTGGGAAAAGGGTTACACTTTTTTCTGCCACACCTGATGTCAGGCACAGTGTGCATTTAGGTTGGGAATTGTTTCCCATGCTTTTTGGGCCAGAAGAGTTAATGGCTAGCATGGTGTTGTCATTGTTAATGACAAACACCTATGATGCAGTAACATACCTGGGACTTAGAATAACATGTTGTCATCACATTGCAAGTACTGCCATGGGTGAGAATGGATTGCATAGTCATAGCATAGCTCTAAAGGCTAAAAGAGGTCAACAAGGGGTATGGTGTCTGGAGAGTTATGAAATACCTGAAAGAGTGATGGTTACAAAATTGAAAATGGGTGGAACTCACACATTTCACATACAGAGCTGCAAGATCACATGAGCTCAAGTTTGCAAGATGCTCAATGACCACTGCACTGTTGGTATTCGAACCACAATTTCCTCCCTTACATTCCTTGTAACCTGGTGCTTGAGGACCCATCCAGTCTTCAAGCATCCACTCATGGTACATGTGCACGACAAAGTGAAATCTCCATGCATTAAAAAAGAAATTGTAGTGGGGATTGCATTGTCAAGCAAGGTCTGAGGAAAAAGAGGTGTTTGTGGCCACTCAATGATGTGTTTACAAGCTGTTTCGTTGTGATATGGTGTCACAGGTGGGAGGGAAAGAGGCGCATAGGATGGAACTAGGAAAACATTGGCTGGGCATGCAGATATGTCGCAAGAGGCAGTGCCAGCGTTTTAAAGTTGGTTAAGTGAGTCATGTGGTCCGAGGCTATTTTGTGGGAGAATGGTAGCAGAAAACAATAAATTGAAACCAAGAAAGTTGCATTTTGTGGGGATGTGGCCAATATGTGCCATGTCTAGGCATAAAAAGGAAATTTGCCTTATTTGGTAAGGTGTAGTAAGATTCTTTTCCTCCACTAGGACCATTCTATTATGTAAGGAGATAAGCTGACAAATAATCTCCTTATTTGGTTTACTTGCCTTTATCTTTTACTCTGCATGTCCCTCACTCTGGGTCTATTCATTTGAAAAGATGAAAAGAAGCTAGTCAACCTTTTTTTGCTAGTAAAGCTGGCTTGTCTGTGCTTCTTGTAGTTATTACCTTCATTTTTATTTTCAAATTTAGGTGAAAAATGGCCATGCAGCCACACAGCAAAACATTATACTTTCCATACTTCTCTAATTCTGGGTGTGTCATTCTCAAAATGTGAGAATCAGCTATTCAACTCTCTGCAATTTTTTTACAATTTCTTCACAATAATTTGGATTAAGTTAATGTGGCTTGCATCCATTGTGAATAAAAATATTAAAATTTGCCTTTTTGTAAAGAAGTTACATATTCCAGATATTTTTCAGCATTTGAGGTCCACAGGAAGGACTCATACATGCCATGTGAAGCACTGGCCCACATCCACAAGTCTGACTTTAATGATCAATTTCCTGTTTTGCAAACTTTGGTCAAAGCTTCATGGATCTCTAAGAAGTAGACCATTTTTATTAATTCTTTAACCACTAGAAAGCCCTTGTTTCTGGCTTTCGGACAATGTTTTTTTTCCGTATTTAACTGATCTCTAGCTTGTCTTGGAGAAAAAATGACACCTCCTTGTTGGGAGTAGAATATTTTATGCAGCCAACATGGTGAGAAAGGGCAAGATTCTGGTATTGTTACAGACTCTTTTTCTTACATATACGCGCAGACACTTACATATTCCTAAGACGTATCTAGACCATACTGGACAGTTCTAGACACACACTCCAGCTAGATTCCTTTTGACTCATATGACTCATATGACTCTTATAGACTAGATACGACTCGTATGACTCTACGCAAGTCATACAAACTCATACCTCTGATTCATACTTGACTCACACCCTTAGTATATAAGTAGGGTACTTTTCGTTTGTATTCAGTAGCTTGAACCTAGGCAATCTAAGCTTAGTTCCTCCTCATCAGACCCTCAGAAACTAAGATCGCCCTCGAACTCTATAGTCTTTTGACTTAGAGCCTCTTTTGAAACCTTGACGATAAGTCTTCAACGTTGAAGACTTAACGCACGTTTGACTTAAAACAGAAGTCAGCATATCATAGAACCTTGGACTGACCTTCGGGCGCAAGGCTACTAGAACCTACCGTGTCGCTTTAAGGGCTAAGCGAACGTTGTAGTGACCCACTTTGTCTCAACGACGAGAACTGTGGTAGACAAATGAACGATTGAACTCGAAAGCTTAACATAACTGCCCGTTACACTTAACAACCGTAACAGGTATATATTGTACCCTGTGCCATCTTACCATCCGAGCTCTTTAAATCAAAAACTACAAAACTAGATACATGATAGTACTTTACAGGAGCAAAACTTGCATAATGGGTAAGCCCACCATATTAGTCAGATACTCATTAAAGATAAATAGCATACTTAGATGCCACTATTGTGCTGATTTTGAAGAAGAGACAAAGAAAATTGCCTGGCATGGAGTTTGTAGATATGGAACAAATATGAGAGCTCTATAAATATTGCAGGGAAGCTACATTCCATACTTTTATAATAAAAGTGTGGTACAGGTGATACAGAAACTCAAAAGGTTATGAAGGGTAGGATTTTGAACAGGATTTTAAAATCAATAATTTTAATGGGAGAATTGAATATTGGATGAGGAGCATTATTATAATAATATACATACAGGGTACACTCACATGGCTGTTGTGGTGACCTTGGGCAGGTCTAATGGATATGGAAATGAGGTCTTTACCTTCCCTGGTATGATCCATATGGAATCCATGTAGAATCCATGGAATCCATGGAATCAATGTTGGCTGAGGACACAGCCAGTTTCTGATTCCATGAACATCATGGATTCCATATGGAATGATGCTGGAATGGTCATGGAATGATTAATTCCATATGGACTCCAACACCATTCCATATGGATTCCATTGGATTCCATAATTCCATGGAATCCATCCCCCCATTCCATGGAATCCATCCCCCCATTCCATGGAATCCATTGCCCATTTCATGGACTCCACCCTCCATTCCATGCATTCCATATGGATTATCCTGGGGAGGGTGAAGTACAGATGGAAACCCTAATTGAGACAACAAGACACTAGAACCTTGACCAAGAGACAGACTTTTGTTGATTCATTGAAGTTGATCTTGGGGGTTGGCAGTCCAGAATTGCATGAAGTCCCTGGTTACAGAGTATTGGGCACACTTTGGCAGCAATGACATTCAAGGTCTTAGCAGTGCCCCCTCTATTCCTGCAGGAATCGGGTCATTCCAGTGGAATGAATTTTAGCAGGGCACTTCAGTCACCCATTTTAGGGTATCTGTGAGGTATATGAATTCTTTGATTTAAGGGTACCTCAAGGGTACCCAATCCAGGGTGGTATATGAGCACCATACCAATACCATGGTACCATGGAATGGAAAACCCATACCATATCCCACTCATACTAATACCAAGTTACCATACCATGTCATGTTATACCATACCAGATGGCTTTATCCCAGCTTTCCTATGCATCCAAAGCCCTTCACTAATACATATCTTTCCCAGTCCTTTCTATTAGAACAATATTCATCCAAATCAAACAATACCATGTCCATTGGGATGAAGTGGTCATTGAGAAGCAAAGAAAAGTGGAAAGGTTCTTCAGGTTTTTTCTAAGATTTCCAACTCCAAGTGGAGGCCAGATAGTCAACTCCAACCTTTGAAAATCAGTTCAATTGGGGGTTTTTGCATTCCTAAAAGGCCATTAATATGAATGCTTTCAATAATAGGTTAAATATATTTTGCCCAGTAGGGCCAATCAGACAGTCCTACCCACTTACATAGCATACACATATAGTATGGCCAACAACACCATCATATAATCTCAATTTTCTTAAAAACTACATATGATGGAATCAGGTATTGTTGTCCTGAGTGTTTGGCCAAAGTCTTCTTTGTCATAATATTTGGTCCAATTTATTGAAGCTGAGTGAATCTGTCCAATCCAAAGTCTTGTCAATTGGAAATGGAATCAAGTCTTGTTGTCCTAAGAGTCTTCATTATCAAAATATTATACCATGGTATTGTAATCCCATGTTGCACTCTCATACCATACCATACCATGGTATTGCACTCCCATACCTACCATACCATACCATGCACCCTCATACCATACCACGGTATCAGGAACCATAATCTATTTTTATTTAGGGAGAGGAAGGCAGAAAACCCTCATTTCGAAGTTTGTTTACATATATTTACCAATAGTTTTGACCAAAGTGAGGCTAAAATTTTGTAGTGTCCGCTTTGATGTGTGCACTATTTCCTAATTGGGAAAAGTGTTACACTTTCTTCTGCCACACCTAATGTCAGGCACAGTGCACATTTAGGTCGGGAACTGTTTCCCATGCTCTTTGGGCCACTGGAATTAGTGGCTAGCTTAGCGTTGTCATTATGTATGATGATGTTCGCATAGTTCCAAATTGGGAAAATCATTACATAATATCAGTTTGGTTTGTACTGTCCACTTTTTCACTACAGAAGTTACTAGTGTGCGCTTTTTTTATTGCTAAAGTTTGTAGTCTTTTTGTTACAAAAGTTTGAAGTGTGCACTTTTTAGACTACAAATATTTGTAGTCTTTGCCTTTTTCATTACAAAGGCTTGTAGTGTGTGCTTTTTTCATTACAAAGTTTGTAGTGTCCAAATGATTTGCCAGCTGTTTGGCTACAGTCAATTTCTGTGAAACATCAGTTATACCCATATACCTACATAGATAATAGGAGGCTACAAGATATCAGAAAAGCAGACCACAATCTTTAAAAGTGCACACTACAAACAATTAAATGCAATACGACCCCTACAAAAACAAAATCACATGATGTTTTCCCTCATGTGAGTCACGTGTTTAACACATTTCGAGTAGCACAAAGTGAGGGTGGCCTCAGTGGCCACCATGGCCTGCAGTGTAGTATACATTGTTCAATAAAATATACCTTTCCCCCATCCCCAGATTGAAAAATATGAGGAAGAAGAGGTTGAAATCATTCCTATGCCGTCTGAGGACAGCATCTTGACAATAGCCTTCGCATTGAAGGAAGTTCTTGACAAGTACAGTGAACATATTTTGGAGGTCACCATGGACTCCACCTGTAGGAAAAGTTAATTTTAAATTAGTTAAGCCCTCACTGACTGAAAATGTAACAGGGAAAACAAACACTTTGGGCTATGAACAATTTGTGATCATCACAGAGGCAAATGGACAAGCACTTCCATTAGCATTTGCCTTCACTGCTTCAACAGATGGTACGGCAATGCCAGGTGCCAAGGAACTAATGCTTGTAGCACTTCTAGGACATGTCGTGAAGCAATGCCCAAACATCAACTTCACGCTGATGGATAAAGACACTGATGAGATTTCTGCTGTCTGAAAAGCCATGCCATTAGCTAAGCACCAATTATGCTATTGGCACAGAATAAAATACCTTCAAGAGCAATTAGCTGAAGATAAGCCTCCAGCGAAGTATGACCCATGTACAGCTCATGCAATTTTCATTCTCATTGATCTGACTTGGGCCCCAGGTGTAACGTCGGGGTGGGTGGAGGAAGGTGTCCATGGCGACGATGTCAAAGCTCTTGAGAATGAAGAAAATGGATGTGAACAAGAAAATAGGGAAGACTCACCCCCATTGACTTGTCACCTTCCTGTTTTCATTCTTGTTTCAGGAGATACACAGGTTCCTGTGTGGCCTTACCCCCCAAAATATACGAAGGCTTCCTTACCATTTTTTTGCCCCAAAGAACTACAAGGAATTATTGTTGAAAAATTCTGAATTCACCTTCACCAACACCCTGAAATCCCATTCAATGATGAAGATCACACAAGATTTACTGCAGAGGAGATACATCGCGGCGCTGTCAAAGATATGTATGATTTTTGTTATCAGCATGACCTTTCTCAAGTTTGGGCATACCTTTGGAATTGATGGTATACTCCAAAACACTGGAGGCTTTGGGCATGCTCAGCAGATGATGTGATTCCTCGTTTGAAAACAACCATGGTTGTCGAGAGTCTGTGGCGGAACATCAAACATCATAATTTAGTGGAATATAATCGGCCTCGACTTGACCTTGTGACACATACTGTCATTACCAACACTTTGCCAGGATCAAGCACACACTCACATATGTTTTGGGGTCAAGACACATCAGAAGAGCTAAGGCGCTTGCTTTTTGGCAGGAAGACTTCAAAGCTGAGTGGTTGCAGTTGAGTAAATGCAATGAGCGCCGCTTGGTTGAGAAAGAACTTCATTGGCGGAAGTTACCTGCAAAAACCAAAGGTTGCACTGAACGGCTAACACAAATTGAAGAGGAGAGGGACCAACAGGAAATACTTAACTGAAATTGACTGTTGGAATTGTAGCTGTCCAGCATACCTGATCAGTCGTTTCTTGACATGCAAGCACCTTGTTCGTGAAGCCAATGAGATATTGGATGACGCACCACTCACCAGCATGGAGTTCTTTGCAAAGCTCTCACGTTAACACTACCCCCCTTATTATTCAATCAAGGGCATACACTTTGCAGATGATGCTGAAGACAGCAGCAGTGACATTGAGGTACGCATCCTGGGAGCTGAGGATGTGAAGACCATCAGAATAGCATCGTCCACTCAGTCATCAAGTCCTCCCTGAATGGAAGATGAGGAGTTGGATGAAATGGATGAGGTTGTGGTCCAAATTGCAATGACATCTGATGCCAAAGAGTATCTTGAAGCTGTTGAGGACGACAATGAGCTTGAAGATGGTGAAACAGTTGAACATGTGAGTAAGAATCAGTGATACATGCCTATTATCCATGACATCGACATTCTTCCAGATCTTCTATTCCCAGGACTGTCAGCGAAGGATCAAACAGTGTTTCAATGATATGATGGCAGTTATTGAAATGCCAGGAGGCGTAAACGCAAAGATGTTGAAGGTGCTTGAGAAAGCATTCGCAAAAATTAAGTTGATTGGCAGTGACATCGGGAAGCACAAACAAAGGTGTTTAAGTCAGTGCACTTGGAAAGATAGCAACTGGAATACAATGTACCTTGAATAACACACATATTTTCTCTTATCGAGTGATGTTGATGAGCTTCAAAAAAGAACTACATCCAATTTCATAGATACAGTACATGAGGAAAGATAACACATGAGATAACATGTGATGGCTAGCTCATGTGATCTGTTTTTTGTAGGGGTCATATTGCAGGTGTTCTACAAACATTTGTAGTCTAAATAAGCAGACACTAGTAACTTTTGTAGTCTGAAAAAGCGGACACTACAAGCCTTTGTAATAACTATCTAGCCTCAATTTGTAGCCCAATATCTCAAGAAAGACATGGAGAACCACCCCACAAAAATGGTACCCAATGGACCAGTATTGCAGCCTGCAGAATTTATTTATTCATTTTGGAAAAGGACCCCAGACACCTGTGACAGCTTTGGTATGATGGTATAAAGTGAGCAGGGAGCCCTGCTAATTTTTTCATTCCAGTGTTTTCTCATTCCAGTGGAATTTGATTATTCCGGAATTTACACTGGAATGCTTGCCAGAATGGGCAGGAACAGAATTTCGTTGAATGCATTTATTTCTTTGTTATTTGTCACTAATTATCATTCATTTATTTCTGATGGATAACCAAACAGTGTTTGTTTGGCTATTCTGCTCATCAAACACACGGTCACTCTCTTCCTCCCACCACCATGCTCATCACCGTTGCCAATGCCACAGCATCAGCATCACCCACTGCCACCCACGTCACTCCTCAACCCATTCATGTCACTCATCCACCAACCAAGACTATGCATGCTGCAACATGTCAACACCAACACAATGGGTTTGGGCGAGGTTCTGCAAGGTCCAGGCAATGCAGCAACACATTGTCTGGTGTTTCTGACCATGCGGGTGAGTAAACACTGCCCCCTCTCCCCCACTGCTCACTATCCAGGTGCCAGGTCACTGCCAGTGATGTGGCAACTAAATGGAAGAGCACCCACAACCACCATGATCCAGGATGATGATGTGTCTATGCCCCACAACCGTGCCACATCACACGCCGCCCACAAACACACCCACAGCACCCAGGAACAACACCCACAATGACGTGTCCACACCCAGGACCATGCCACATCAAACCCCACCCATGAACGTGTCCCAGCACTCATGAAGAACAGCCAGCACCCACAAAACAACAGTCAGTGCCCACGAATAATGTGAACATGTGGACACATGATGAGGAGCTGACAATGCAACATGATGACAATGGGATGCGACAAGGAGCTGACAACAGAACCACTCCCTTTCCCCTCCACTACTCCATCCCCACCTCTCCATCACCATTCCCTCCCCCCATTCCTCCTTTCCCCTTCCCTTGTCCCTCCCCTTTGCTCCCTTCCCCCTTCCTTCACCATTCCTTCCCCCTTCCTTGTTCCTCCTCTTGCCCCCTTCCCTCTTTCTTGTCCTTCCCCCCTTCCCCCCTCCCCTCCCTTGTTCTTCCCCCTTCCTTGTCCCACTTTAATATAGAGTCTATGTCTGCTATATGTAGCAAAATACACAATACACCCCCTCCTTGTCCCTTCTTTCCCCTTTTTCTTCAAAATAGACTGTATAGTAGTTGTGCATTGTATGTAATGATTTAAATACATTACAATTTGAACTCATGACCCCTAGATGTGAATTTTATAAGGAATTATGAGCACCAAGTCCTAGGATAAGGTTGGAGTTGGAACAAAACTTATTCTGCTTGATTCCAGTCTAATTCCAGTCTAATTCCTGTGGAATGCTGTGGATTCCTCTGGAGTTTCTGCGGATTCCTGTGGATTCCACTGGAATTCTGCTGGAATGACTGGATTCCTGCAGGAATAGTTGGGGCACTGTAAAGTACTGTGATATTCAGGTGTGTGATAAACTCCAGAGACATGAAGGGACACCCAAATGTCAAAGGAAAGATGGACTCTTTTGTTGATTCATTGAAGTCTTTCATGGGTTTGGCTGTTAAGAACTTCATGATGTCCCTGATCACAGAGTATCGGGAATTGTCGAACTCTTTTGTGGGGTTTGGCAGTTGAGAATTTTACAATGTCCCTTGTTGTGTTGAACTCTGGCAAACCCTAATAAAAGGACCAATTTGTTTGAGTTATTTATAACATGAACTTCACAATGTCCCTTGTTGCAGCACATTGCACCCACTTCATCAGTGAAGGTGCTGAGGTGTGTGTCAGACTCTGGCGAACTTTAATGGAGGGGCCACTCAAGCAAAAATGTAAGAAATATATTTCTTCTTCAATTGAGTGACAACATACCCATAATGATGAAAGGTTCCTTCTTGAGTAGAACTTCACAATTTCCCTTGTTGCATTGCATTGCTGGAAGGCTGATTCATTTAAGTTATTTATAGTGTTTCACCGTTGAGAACTTTATGATGTCCCTTGTTGCAGTGCATTGTGCCCACTTCATCAGTGAAGGTGCTGAGGTGTGTGTTGGACTCCACAAACCCTAATGGAGGGGCCGATTCTTTGACACAGCTTCAATTGACTTTTGTAACTCTGGTGAGTTTTATTATATCTCTATGCTCCGAAACAAAGGGTATGAGTACCCCGCCTCATCTAAATGATACTGTGCTTAAAACCGCTTATTCAAGTCTCCAAGTAAGTTGACTCCCAAGCACAATGAATCAGCCCTTCTGTTAGGGTTGGCAGGAGTCCAACACACATCCCAGCACCTTCACTTATGAAGTGGGCACAATGTGCCACAACAAGGGACATTGTGAAGTTCTCACTGGTGAAACACTATAAATAACTCAAATGAATCAGCCCTTCTGCTAGGGTTCTCCAGAGTCCAATGCACACCCCAGCACCTTTGCTGATGAAGTTTCATAGGTAAGACCTAGACCTCCATCATCTTGAGGAAGTTCACTGTGGCCATCTTTGTCAACCTCAACGTCTGGCCAACTTGAAATGGCAGTGACATAGTTGTAGGTATCTGGAGATTCAACATTCTATCAGATGTTTAGCTAGCCAGTCAGGTAAGTACATACCATCCATGATGCTTTCTAGAACAGCTTCTATATCTTCCTTTATATTTTCCGATGCTTGACTGTCTAGAAGTTCCTCTTCAGCTGCACCTTCATTTTCATATCCCAAAGCTTGTTCAGTGATGCAGTCTGTCTGTCATCTGTGCCCCTCTCTCCCTCCTCACTTTCCAAATGGCTAGAGGGCTTGGGTTTCTCAAACCAAGCAAAGTCTTTCAGACCAGTGTTTCTACATCTAGAGATGTGGGTGAAAATGGCCAGTAAGCAGTAACAAAGAGCTGCACAGTTTGATGTTACAACAGTTGCCATTGAATAAGCATGATCAGAGTGAATGCTGAGAAAGAAAAGAAGAAGATCAGTGGGAAAGGACATTGGTTGAGTAGGCAGCTACCCTTAATAAAGCAGTGAATCCAGAAAAGTATGCAGGCTGGGTAGAAGCTTGTCCTCCTAATAAGTGCCCATGCCTTCCATAATTACTAGAGGCCCACTGCAGCCTCTAGCTGTGTTTGTGGGCAGGGAAGAACCACCCCTGGTTGCCTTTCCTGTAGAACAATATTTTCATGCACCAATCTGAGTGTCATGAATCAGCCAGAAAGTCTTTGATTTGGGAATGTCGGGAGAGACTGATGTCGGCAACTGTCATGACTCAGCATGTGCTCAGCTCCAAACACGACATGGCCCGACGTGTCCTCATATATTACTGCTGTAAATTCCAATATAACCACTTCTTCCTGTGCAACCCAAACACCCGCTCTACGTCAAAATGAGCAATGCCGTCCCTCAAATGTTCAAACTTCCCTTGATTGACAGTGATCAGAATACTTGCGCCTTCTGTGGTACTCATGTGGCGGTTGAACTCTCAGTGAGTGGCAAACATGCTGGCCAATACTACATCAAGGTTGGTTTTGTCAGGCTGATCTGTGAATTTAACATCTATAATATCTTTCCTAGTGTCTCTCAAAGGAAATCCACACCAACGGAAAGGCATTCTGGTTCTTCTTCCCACCAGGCGTGAAACCATCCAAGCAGACTGCCGTAATGTCATCAGGGCTTTCCAAGACGGTATCCAACAGAACAAACCTGGTGACTGACAACAATTGATGAAAGGGCACTTGGTGCAACCGCCACGGCTCAATAAAGTGATGTATTCGCATCAACACCGCCTCTGGATGGGCACAGACATGGCCTTCGTCCATGTGTTAACCACTGATTGTACTATAGTGATCCGGCGACAGGGCGTCACCTGTCTTGACGAAGACACAATACTTGCTCAGCTACTCAGTGTGCCTGGTCCCAAACACCTGTGGTATAACATCAAGGAGGAACGGAAGGCTGTGCGCAACAAAAACAGAGATGCCAAAGTGGTTGATTCTGAATCTGACATGGAAATCATTGACGGCCCTTGGCCAGGGACGAAACATTGCAAGAAACATAATCCAACTGGCAGCACCCATCATACGCGTCGTCAAAGATGCCACCATCATCGTCTCCACCAACTTCTCCTACAATACCCCCTGGCAGCAATCCACCACTGCTTCTTTCGGTCACACATGCAGAAGATCTCACTGACCCATTGGCATCGCCTACCCTGCAAGGTCTGCTTCCTTCTTGGCCTTATGGAATGTATGCTGTTGACATGGTTGACAGCTTTCTTCACATCGACAGTGATGAACTCGTAAAGGAGCAACCGCTCCTCGCCGACAGGTTTGCAACTGTTTTCAAGGCTCCATACAAGGCGACAACATATGGTGATCAAAAAAGGAAGTGGAAATGTGGAACACAGGCTCAATGAGAGGCGGCTTTACAGGGAGGATGAACACCACCCAGCCTGTGGTCTGTTTATTGTGCGAGCTTCCGACACAGCAAGTAGATTCCCATCCACTCTTTTTCAACTTGCTGTTTCCTGTTTATCCTGTAAGTGACTCGTTTTGTAAACCCCTCATCTTGTAAATCACTCAGTTTGTAAAGAATCTATTTGTTTTGTACATTACAAGTAATAATTTGTATTGAAGAAATGTCACTACTGTTCACTTGGATGAGGTGCATGTCATGGGTGATGGCCATCTGCTGCAAGTTTTGCCACAATCTGTTGGTTCCGAAGGCATATCATCTCATCCAAAAAGAAATTGTACTTAACGGGGAGCATCTCATGGCAGATCGAATAGTACCCTCCCAACCAAACATTTGTCTGCTCTGCAACTGATGAGTTGAAGAACCATTTTTCATTGTTGCTTCATGAGCTCAGTAAAGCGATCCTTCTGAGATCCCGTGTGGGGGACCTGCATGCAGATGTCCTGTGTGCAATGGTCTTGAAGGAGCATGTAGATGATGAAGGCATCCCAGACATGTTCGGTCATGAGGGTGGTGCCAAACTGCCAGCCCCCCAATACAAGGTCAGCTTCCTGTTGCCATGAGAGTGCTATATTGTATGTGCGTGCACAGTTCGTAGCGGAAAACCTAGATTACCATGAGCAACAGTGAGGTGAAATAACGAGCCTGGTACTCACCAGCCAACAAGCATCATAGTAATCCACATATTGATCACTGTATTCTCCACAAACTGGTGCTCGCCAACTTGGATGTACTTTGGGATACCACCATAGTAGGTATGAAGGCCACCAAGGACCGAGAAGTTGTTGTGGTAATTTGTGCAACAATCTGCAAGAAGATTAGCGAGGCCCTTGGGTCGTAGAAATGGCAGTCACTTACCTTGACAGCTAAGATGTACAGACCACGCAGGCTGCACTCTGTGCACTAGGGTATAGACAACGGCTTGGTGGTGTTGATCTTTTTTGAGAGGCTTCGAGCGGGCACACAATGAGTTGGTGCAGAATTGGGATGGCAGGTAGAGAGTGAGAAAAGCTTCAAGTACTGGTGAGTATCCCATAGCACGATGTCGCATGAAGCAGGACTTACTGATGCCTTGTTTCCATCTGTGATCATGAAAGGCCGCTTCCAACTCAAAAACTTCCTGCTCAGCCGTTGTGTATGTCCAAACTTCTTCTTTCAGTAACTTCCAACAAGTCAGAGTGGCCTCCAAGGATATTCCAAGTGCATCTGCAAGGAAGTTGCAGATTGCAGGGGGTGGAGAAGTAGGGGCCGAGGAAGGGATTACCGAAGGAGGTTGGACCAAAATGATGTTGTTCTTGAGGGCCGAAGCAAGGTGTACAAATGAGAGTATTTGAGGGAGTGTGAGGCCATCAGGGATGAGGTCCTGCCCTACTTTGAAGCGCACCATAGCCATCGCTGGCCCTGTTGCTCTTGCGTCGTTGGGTGAGAAATAGAACTTTTCAGGTAGTGTTCAAAGGTTCAGTCCATAGGACCTCAAAAAACCGGTGAACCGAACTGAACTGGACCATGGTCCGGTCTTTTTTTTGGTTGCAGTTGCCCCAATTTGGGGTTGGTCCGGTTGCCAGTTGCCTCATTTCGAAAATATATTAAAACCATTCAAAGACCAGTTTTGATCGGTTGCAACCGGTTAAACGGTCACATGCGTTACATATCCTTGTAACCACGTTTATTACCTTTTATTGGGTTTTTGTTTCATCAAAAACAGTTAAGAATTGAGAAAGATATAACCAAATCCATATTTTACCTGAGTCTCTATGAGAAGTAATTCGGTTTCAGTCATAGCTATGTCAAATCTTCATTAAATCTCTTCAAAATTGGTAGAATGACGGGTATTTACATGCTTTACTATTTTATATAACCCATTTATTTTTCAGAGTAATAATAGTCGAGATACAAATGGTTTATATTGGTATAATAAATTATACGCAAAAAAACCGGTCTGGATCGGTCTGAACCGGCTCCATAGACCGCAAAAGACCGGTCCTAGGTGGTTCGGTTTGGTTCCCTCAATATCTGGGTCGGTCCTAGACCGGTTGCGGTCCATGGTTGCGCGTTTTGGGGGCAAAAAACCGGACTGAACTGAACTTGCGAACACTATTTTCAGGTGACTGCTTAGCTAGTTCATGTGACCACGACCATGTCGGTGACATTAGAAACCATCCGACATTCCCATTTCAAAGACAATCTCAATACAGCCTGGGTCAAAACTGATCCATATTGCTTATAATGATTAGTGGTTAATAGCCTGAATGCACCCAATGTACTTCTGTATTTCCAGTCAATGATCAGTGGATAGTAGGTAAGGTGGTGGAAGTTGAAAAATATACCCCAAGTTATTTGCAATACACAGTTTAAAACAAGCTCAAGGAACTGATCAGGGCTAACTGTAGTTCTATAATTAGTTTGGCAAAGTCATTTTATATGGCGGTCTGAAGAATGACCCCAGCCAACTCTTGTATGAGAAAAATGAAGCTGGTTCTACATCATCCAGCACAATGTAGGAAGCCTGATTTCCATCAAATGCAGATTTATTCATCTGGAAATTGTGGTAGGAATGAGAACCTGAAACAATGAGTTTACAGCAATTTGCAAAAAGGTTGGCAGTTGCCACTTTTGGAAAACAAAACAAAACAGACCCTAGGCTAGTCTTTTGCCCTTCTGAACGGCTTCTACAGCCCCATGCTACCCAATTGTTTCTCATGTACAGCATGTAAAGTCTCAAATAATGGTGTTCACCATGTAATCCATCCCAAATTGCATAATCTGAGCACATTGAGTCTGGGTCAGAAAACATCCATTGCTGCAACTGAAGATCACATATTTTGGTGGTATATTGTATTTTAAAATATAGATTATAACAATCTCTAAGATCCACTGTGAATGTACCATGCCCCATCATGTCTCAGGAGGCACAAACCCTAGCCTAGGGTCTGTTTTGTTTTGTTTGTGAAGAGCAGCAACCACCAACCTTTTGCAAATGGCTGTAATTGGGCAGATGAAGTGAAAATGAACTTGCCAACAACATGAACTTACTGTCACCTGGTGAGATGGCTTGGTATAAAGGCCAACAGCGTGATCAATAAGGGTCAGCACCTTTGCCAAAAAAGACAAGGATGAGAGTCAAAGATGACAGAAGCCTTTCAAAGCAGTGTCTGCATAGGCAAAACAACATGGTTTAACTGAATGGATACTTTGCAATTTACCAGTGCTTGCACTAATGGCCATCTAACACACCAAGGTCACTTTTAAGGTGAATGATATCTATTACAGCAGATCTCAGAAAGTAAGTGGGACATTTGCAACTATTTTTTACATATTGATTGGTACATCACTGATATGTTTTGTAGTTGAGTAATTCTTGTTGATCAGGTTCCTGCGTCTTCTGTGCTTAGATGGATGAGTTGCAAAACTATTGCAGCTAACAAATAACTCACTGCAGATTGTTCACTCTGAAGAGTTCTCCAAGCCACCTGAGGCTCCTCAGAAAGCACTGTGTCAACCCCATTAGTATTCCTTGAAATAAATTAAGGAGGGGGTTGATCTTAGGCTTTGGAAGCATTTCCAGATACTCTGAAGGGACCCAACAGAAGAAGGTGATGCCTTGGTATTCCACTAGCTCTGGGACAAGGTAGATTTGTCATGGCTTGCCATTCTGAATCTCCCTCCACAATAGATGGATGAATGTCACAGGCTGTGCAATGTTTGTCAATGGGCACTTTGAGCTGACAAGAACAGGGTGTACTGTCCCCAACCATAATGTAGAACAGAAATTCATTATCTATTGAATGATGGATAGCGCTGTAGGCATTACAAAGAAGCTGATATTAGTGATACTTGACAAGTTTGTGAGCAGGGTGGTGATCACTCCAGTGTAGTGTTCGCAGGTCCAGTCTACAGGACTGAAAATATACATAGGACTGAACTGGACTGAACCACAGTCCGGTCTTTTCCAGTTGCCAGTTGCCCACATTTGTGATCAGTCCAGTTGCCAGTTGCCATGTTTTTGTAAATATATAAAAACCGAAAAAGACCGGTTTAGACCGGTTGCAACCGGTCTTTCGTCTCATCACATATTGTACCTTACTCGTGCACATTTTACTTAATTTTCGGTCCCTGAATCATCAAAAACGGTCAAGAATTGGTTGAGATATGGCCAAAAACATTTTTATACGCAATTTGAATGTATGTTCTCTCCGTTTTCACCATATCTCAGTCAAATCTTGACCGATTCACTTCAAATTTTGGCCAGCGTACGGAGAATTAAATTATCTATCTACGCATGCTATATACGTGAGGTAACATTTAATATATCTGGCACAATAAACTTTTCAACAAAAGACCGGTCGCAACCAGTCTGGACCGGTTTTTTTTGCGTTGTGGACCGAAAAAGACCGGTCCAAAGCGGTCCGGTTGCGGTCCCTCAATATTTGGATCGGTCTAGACCGGTTGCAGTTGCCAGTTGCGTCGTTTTGAGGTAAAAAACTGGACTTAACTGGACCTGCGAACACTACTCCAGTGGTTAGCTAATGGGAAAACAAACACAATGGATGAGAAAGCAGAAAGGTTGTGCTGCAGATGTGCAGGCATTGAGTAGTGGTGCCATAGATAGGGTCTATGGGTTCTGCACCAATCTATGATGAAAAGTCCTCTCAGCATCTGCTAATTGACTCACAAATACTTAAACAGGACCATTTTTTGCTTGCCGGACCTCAGTCCAACCCAGCACAGCTTAATCAAATGGATGACATTCTGGTGATCTTCAGTAAGACTGTTTCAACTGGAAATGTTGACATTGTGGTAGGATCTATCACTTCCCTGTCAATTATTACTGAAAGACACTCATCAGTCACCACCTGACCCAAGCATTTGACTGCCAACTCAATTCTTATCCTAATTTGACAAAAGCATGACCAACATCAAGGAGAGTCAGTTGTTCATTACAATCAGTCAAGTAAGTTATCATTCTCATAAACATTCAATAGACATTCCAGACTTGTTTTAGATACCATGGGCTTTTGCATATTCAACCTGGTATCACCAATATCCTTGCTTTCCCCTGCAAGCTATCCAAGGGGCATCCCTCTTGTCTGAATATACCCTCATCGATTGTGGAACCTGGCTCTCATCTTTTGACTCAGTCATGTCTGATCTAACAATCTTCAAAGCTGGCTCAGATGAGTTGTCAAAACAAAGTCACTGACATGGTGGAGCTGCTCTTTGAGAAACTAACAGAGACTGGCAGCTAGCAAGAGATCGGCGCATGCTCCAATCGTGGCTCTGTAAAATGGACATGTACTGAACCGAAGCCTACTCACTACAGGTGAACAGTTCTCAAACATCAACTGGGCGGCATGGCCTCAACCCATCAGAGGCTATTCATAACCAAATCCCAAGGGATAATTTACCAGGAAAGATAGATGCCACAGTGACTACTTTTTTCCCAGTCCATGCCAACCTGTCTGTGTTTTTTGAACGCCTCATTTTCATATGAAAAACTGACCACACCTCTCCAGGCTTCAACCCACAATTCTACTTGATTCTCAATCATGACCCTTCTTCTACCACTCTGCACAGGCAGGTTGGGTGAAGGAAAGAAAGGTTGAGTTCAAGATGGCTGTGACAAAGCTCCTGCAATCTGCACTGGAATGCAAGAAAACATGGGCAAAGTGTGCAACATTAGATCAGGGACCTCACCCCACCTTTATAATTGGTCATGACCGCACATATGGCAATGTATGGTTCTGATTTCTGGCTTTCTGAATGCACTGACATTGATTCATGCAGAGGCCTATCCTCACAGCCCAGCACCTTAAACATGAAATGGAGGTATTGGAGTTCATCAAAACTTCAGTTATCCAGGATATCATGTCTGTTTCCTCACTTTGTGCCAGCCACTTCATTCTCTCACCAATGCCCATGCAGAACTTAGATTTGTCAAGTTGTCCTGCTGGTATTTCCTGGCGTCGCTGCCCACTTTACCAGGTCCACCAAGTGGCATCTAAAAAGATACAGAATTACACCCCTTTTTGGCCTCTTTTGGAACCTCTGCATCAACACTTCAGTCACCCATTTTTGGGTACCTATGAGGTACATCAATTCCTTGATTTAGGGTACCTTGGGGGTACCCATTCCAGGGTGGTATATGAGCTCCATACCAATACCATGGTACCATGGCATGGAAAACTCATACCAATACCATGTTACCATACCATACCAATACCATATCACCATACCATACCATGTCCTGTTATACCATACCAGATGGTATGATGTCACTTCATACCATCATACCAAAGCTGACATAAGGTGTCTGGGGTCCTTTTCCAAAATATATAAATTATTTCTGCAGGCTGCAATACTGGTCCATTGGGTGCCATTTTTTGTGGGGTGGTTCTCCAGGTCTTTCCTGAGATATTAGGCTACAAATTGAGGCCAGATAGTCCAAACCATCTATTGAAAATGAGTTTAAATAGGCTTTATCCCAGCTTTCTCATGCATCCAAAGCTATTTAATGATACATATCTTTCCCAATCCTGTCTATTAGAACAATATTCATCCAAATCAAACAAAACCACATCTATTGCAATACTTTACCATCCCCCACATAATCCACATGGACTCCACTGGATTCCACTGGCTTCCACTGGATTCCACTGGACTGGACTGGACTGGACTGCCAATCACAAAACTGGACTCCACTGGACTCCCAGCACAAAACTGGACTCCACTGGACTGCAAGCATAAATCTGGACTGGACTGGACTGGGCTGGACTGCAAATCACAAAACTGGACTCCACTGGACTCTCCCAACACAAAACTGGACTGGACTGGACTGCCACAGACCTAAGTTAATTCAGAATTCCG
>NW_001889886.1:145241-147884 GCF_000143565.1 Laccaria bicolor S238N-H82
CGTCGTCGTGTGTCGTCGTTGTCGCGTCGTCGTTGTCGCGTGTCGTCGTGCTCGCGTGTCATCGTCGTCGTCGTTCTCGCACGTCGTCGACCTCGCACGTCGTTGTCGCGTGCCGCTGGCACCTGTCGTGGTGAGAACTGGGCATTGGGGTGGTGGGCATACGTACCCTTGGCCCATGACGTTGCCACGTCATGGGCGTTGTCCCTCGTTCTTGGCCCGTCATTCCGCGTTGGCGTGGGCGTTGTTGGCGTGGGCGTGGGCGTTGTTGGCGTGGGCATGGGCGTTGTTGGCATGGGCGTCGTTGGCGTGGGCGGCGTTGGCGTCGGCGGTGTCAGAGGACAGTGGTGGTGGTGGAAGGGAAAGGGATGGTCACGGATGTGTGACCATGCCGCAAACAGGATACGTGACGATATGGCACGCCCTCAAGTAGTCACGTGATCTCACCCCGCAGACTGAACAAAATCATGAATCCTTATTGCAGCTATCACTACCTATACTAATATCTATAACATTACCTTTCCATTAATTGATTAATAGAATTATAAGTCTGTATAGTGTATTTCGCTTTTTTTGTAGTATTAATAATAATAAGTAATAAGCAATAATGCACTGGAATCCACTGGACTCCAGTGGATTCTGACTGGACTCATAGTCCACTGGACTGGGACTGGACTCAGAAAAGTGGCTTGTAGTCCAGTGAGAGTCCAGTGGACTGGACTGGACTGGGGATTGTGCAAGCCAATTTGGCCTGACAAATGGGCCACTGGAATCCACTGGACTCCACTGGACTCCACTGGAATCCACATGGATTACGTGGGGGATGGTAAAGACCTCCATCTATTGTGATGAAGTGGTCATAGAGAAGAAAAAAAAAGTGGAAAGGCTTTCAGGTTTTTGCTAAGATTTCCAATTCCAAGTGGAGGCCAGATAGTCAATTTAAAGTTCAGTTCAATTGAGGGTTTTTTCATTCCTGAAAAGCCATTAATATGAATGCTTTCAATAATAGGTTAAATATATTTTGCCCAGTAGGGCCAATCAGACAGTCCTGCCTACTTACATAGCATACACATATAGTATGGCCAACAACACCATCATATAATCTCAATTTTCTTAAAAACTACATATGTTGGAATCAAGTATTGTTGTCCTGAGTGTTTGGCCAAAGTCTTCTTTGTCATAATATTTGGTACAATTTATTGAAGCTGAGTGAATCTGTCAATCCAAAGTCTTGTCAGAGTCTTCATTATCAAAATATTATACCATGGTATTGTAATCCCATGTTGCACTCTCATACCATACCATACCATGGTATTGCACTCCCATAACATACCATACCATGGTATCACACTCCCATACCATGCCATACCATGCACCCTCATACCATACCATGGTATCAGAAACCATGAGAAGACCGTGACACGCAGGAGTGAGGAAAGTGCAATCGGACGTGCTGACAAGATGCGTGAACACATAAACAACACACACACACACACTAACACCTTAAACACTTATCACCACAGGTATGTGCTTGGTGCTTCGAGTTCGGGTTCGTACAGTAAATAGAATTACCACACTTGTTTTGTTAGAACTTTAGTAGAAGTTTGGGGAAACGATTTTGTATATTTTATATCACTTGTCTAAGTCTAGTAGACCTTTTTTTTGGAACAAACTGTATTGTTTTTACGTGTGGGCACAAGTATAGAATTTGAAACTTAGTAGTTTTCGAAGGGAAACAGCTTTTATTGGGACTGTCTCGGTGTTCTGGGGTTGTGTTCTAACTGTATACAAAGAAATGACAAGGAAACTGTGCTTTGTAGACTTTTGTAACTCCCTTGAGCTTTTATTATGCCTCTGATTCGATCCAAACTAGTCTTAAAGACTCTTCAAGCACACTCACTTGGATTCCTCGGTAATAGTAGAGAGCTCTCTTACTAATTGACTAGACAACCTTACAAAAGCTTAGTGATCCCCACTTAACATGCTGGTTCCGGGCACACATTACTTATGTCTGCGAAGAAAAGTCCTTAAATTGATTACAAACTTATCCACTACCTCAGATGCTACTGGGAGTGCGCGGGGGATAATTCCTTACATTTCAGCCTGCGCACGTCCTCCTTTTATACTATTCTTATGTTTTCTATTTATATTTACATGTCCGTGCATTGTCTGGGAGGTCGGACACATTAATACTGATTTTTAGTAAAGGTTTGAAGCGGCTCAATTGTGTGTGGCACAACTGAGCTGACTTCTTTTAAGTTTTCGTAGTGTTTTCTCTATTGTGGCGACGCGACACATCAGTATTGATGTGTATGTGGGAATCGCCGTAAATGATTTCCACGATTGGTTCGCTTAGTGATTTTCTCTCTATTATTAGATACTATGCCTGGGTCTCGGACTGCACAGCAAATCGTTCATAGTTTTTCTCTTTTGGCACACTTCGGAATATTTCACAAAGCCTAGTTTTCTTGGGTCAATGATACCATGATTTGTGATGCGTCTCTCCACATGACTTCTTGGATCATGCTTCATTGCATGTGACCGAATGACTTCTCGCCACTTCAGTCACCCATTTTAGGGTACCTATGAGGTACATCAATTCCTTGATTTAGGGTACCTTGAGGGTACCCATTCCGGGGTGGTATA
>NW_001889886.1:154229-156333 GCF_000143565.1 Laccaria bicolor S238N-H82
TGACAGTATGGTATGGTATGACAGGTATAGCATGGTATGGCGGTATGGTATGGTATGACCATGGTATGGTATGACAAGTATGGTATGGTATGACAGGTATGGTATGGTATGACTAGTGTTTGAAAGTTAGGTTAGTTAACCGGAAAATAACCGGAAAATAACCGGACCTAACCGCAACAGTAACCTAACCGTGGTTAGGGTTAGTTGATTTCGAAAATGGAATAACCGGTTATTTTGCGGTTAACTAACCGTTAAATAACCGGTTATAACCGGTTATAATCAGACCTATTATACAGCTTCAAAACGCACTTGAGAACGTCGAAAACACTTAAAATTTGACTAAGTTACAGTCAAATCTCTAAAATATCACTCAAATGTGTAGACTTTCAAGGATAATTGCATAAATATGTCAATTCTTCACCGATTTAGCGTTCTTGGGCTCGTTTTAAAGCTAGAATATGCAGAAATAATATCTATCAAGATACATATGAGCATATTTGCCTTGTTATAACCGATTCTTTATTTTTCAGTCCTAACCGGTTAGTAACTGCAAATAACTGACCGTAACCAGTTAGTTGCGGTCCAGTTAGGTTATTTTAGGTTTTGGGACAAAGGCTAACCAGTCTCGGTCTCGGTTAGAGCCCCTGGGCACCCAATAACCGGACCTAACCGGACTTTCAAACACTAGGTATGACAGGTATGGTATGGTATGTATGGTATGTGTGGTATGGTATGGTATGCTGTGGATACCATACCATATGGTATTAGTGTTCTTGCATTTTTTGGCTGATTCTCTTTTGTTTGGTCTATATAGAGCACAATTATTAACTAGAGGTTGACTTTGTCAACAAACACCTTGCTTCTGTATTTTAAATATGTTAGTAATGGTTCTTAGTACACCCTCAGCTTCACCCAACAAAAAACTTACAAAATGCATTAATCATTTCAGCTGTTCCCATCACCCACTGTTTATCTTAAGTTAGCAGAATCTTTTCCTTTTATTTTTTTGTTCCTTCATAGCTTGTCAAGAGGCTGCTGCTCATTGCCCGTCCTTCGGCCAACTCCTCGCAGCAGCGGGTGGTAGAATGTTTAGACCATGTTTGCAGAAGAGTGGAGTGTTTGGTCCAATATGTACAATATGACCTCCAGAATGTCCTATTATTTGTGCCATGTTTGTGGAAGAGTGAGATGTTTGTTCCAATCTTGAAAAATATGACATCCAGGAAGCTGTATTATTTGTGCCATGTTTGCGGAAGAGTGACATGTTTGGTATCAATATTTGCTTAGGAATATGAAGCTGGGAGACCTAGCTAAAGCAAGGTGATCAGATTTTATGTTCTTGAAGTCTCCAGATTGATAGGAAGTAGATCTAAATTATTGGAAGAAGAACTTAAAATGTATCAAGTTTTCATTGAGTTATTCATGCTTAGCTGGTGGCCAAGTCGCAACTCAAATGAACTGACTTTTTTCATAACCAGTCTAATATATCAATCAAATCTCAGTGTTTTGTTGGGGATCTTTTTCTTAAACTTTAGATCAGCCTCTCATATACCTGTCAATTCCAAGAAGATAAAATTTGAGCAAAAATACCACTCTGTATGAACTTCATTCAGAAACAACATTGCACTTTTTGCACACCAAATTGCATGCTTTTAAAATTAATTGTATGTGGAGTGGTACTTAATGTAGTTGATTATTGAAGTGCATATTCTAGTCCAACCTGTTGGATACTAATCTAGCTCAAGTCCAAGCTTTTGAAATGGATGGTACAGTTGAGTGCAAAAAGAATGAAGGTTGGTTCATTTTTCTGGTTCTTTCTAAGAATCTATTGTACCTCAAATGTATTTGTGTATTCTTTTACATTATGTAGTTGTGTTACACTTCCCTTGGTATAGACTAATTTCAGTGAAAGCTGGAGCCTTGAGAAGGTTTTTATTCTGGAGACCATTTTTGGCATCTGAAAAAAAAAATATGTGCTAACTGGAGAGGTAGCCAGAACATACCTCTGGTCAACCTGAATGAGCCTATCAAAGAATCAGTCAAAAATACTGAGCAGTTATGCTTGTAGAGCCTCCAGAAAATGGTCATTTTGCGCTATTTTGGT
>NW_001889886.1:156722-159394 GCF_000143565.1 Laccaria bicolor S238N-H82
ATACACAAATATATTTGAGGTACAATAGATTCTTAGAAAGAACCAGAAAAATGAACCAACCTTCATTCTTTTTGCACTCAACTGTATTATGTAGTGTTTAGGACTGATAGATAATACACACAATTTCTTGTTGTCTTGCTTCTCAAATACCACATCACCACAATGGATCCAGTATTATGCATGCCAAAATCTGGGATCAAGCTCAATTGAACTAATTTTCAAAGGATTCAGTTTACTATATTGCCTCCTTTTGTAGCTTAATACCTCAGCAAAAACCTGAAGAACCCTTCCACAAAAAATGGCACCCAATGGACCAGTATTGCAGCCTGCAGAAATAATTTATATATTTTGAAAAAGGACCCCAGACACCCTTTGTCAGCTTTGGTATGATGGTATGGTATGGTATGAGATCATTTGGTATGGTATGAGATGACATGGTATGGTATGGTAACATGGTATTGGTATGAGTGGGATATGGTATGGGTTTTCCATTCCATGGTACCATGGTATTGGTATTGAGCTCATATACCACCCCGGAATGAAATTGGGAAATATGCGAACAACATCATAAACAATGACAACACTAAGCTAGCCACTAACTCCAGTGGCCCAAAGAGTGTGGGAAACAGTTCCTGACCTAAATGTGCACTGTGCCTGACATTAGGTGTGGCAGAAAAAAGTGTAAGGCTTTTCCCAATTAGGAAATGGCCCAATTTGGAAATAGTGCAGACATTGTCATGAACAATGATAACACTAAGCTAGCCACTAACTCCAGTGGCCCAAAGAGTGTGGGAAACAGTTCGCAACCTAACTGCACACTGTGCCTGACATTAGGTGGGGCAGAAAAAGTGTAACACTTTTCCCAATCAGGAAATAGTGCACACATCAAAGTGGACACTACAAAATTTTAGCCTTGCTTCAGTCAAACAAACTTCGAAATGAGGGTTTTCTGCCTTCCTCTGCCTACATAAAAATACATTATGGTTCCTAATACCATGGCATTGTATGAGGGTGCATGGTATGGGAGTGCTATACCATGGTATGGTATGGTATGAGGGTGTGATACCATGATATGGTATGAGGGTGTAATACCATGGTATGGTATGTTATGGGAGTGCAATACCATGGTATGGTATGGTATGAGAGTGCAACATGGGATTACAATACCATGGTATAATATTTTGATAATGAAGACTCTGACAAGACTTTGGATTGACAGATTCACTCAGCTTCAATAAATTGGACCAAATATTATGACAAAGAAGACTTTGGCCAAACACTCAGGACAACAATACTTGATTCCAACATATGTAGTTTTTAAAAAAATTGAGATTATATGATGGTGTTGTTGGCCATACTATATGTGTATGCTATGTAAGTAGGCAGGACTGTCTGATTGGCCCTACTGGGCAAAGTATATTTAACCTATTATTGAAAGCATTCATATTAATGGCTTTTCAGGAATGAAAAAACCCTCAATTGAACTGAACTTTAAATTGACTATCTGGCCTCCACTTGGAATTGGAAATCTTAGCAAAAACCTGAAAGCCTTTCCACTTTTTTTTTCTTCTCTATGACCACTTCATCACAATAGATGTGGTTTTGTTTGATTTGGATGAATATTGTTCTAATAGACAGGATTGGGAAAGATATGTATCATTAAATAGCTTTGGATGCATGAGAAAGCTGGGATAAAGCCTATTTAAACTCATTTTCAATAGATGGTTTGGACTATCTGGCCTCAATTTGTAGCCTACTATCTCAGGAAAGACCTGGAGAACCACCCCACAAAAAATGGCACCCAATGGACCAGTATTGCAGCCTGCAGAAATAATTTATATATTTTGGAAAAGGACCCCAGACACCTTATGTCAGCTTTGGTATGATGGTATGAAGTGACATCATACCATCTGGTATGGTATAACAGGACATGGTATGGTATGGTGATATGGTATTGGTATGGTATGGTAACATGGTATTGGTATGAGTGGGGTATGGTATGGGTTTTCCATGCCATGGTACCATGGTATTGGTATGGAGCTCATATACCACCCTGGAATGGGTACCCCCAAGGTACCCTAAATCAAGGAATTGATGTACCTCATAGGTACCCAAAAATGGGTGACTGAAGTGGCATCAACGGGATTTTTGAGGGACAGTATTGCATTCATACACTTTCACAGACTGACTTCAAAAATAATGTTAGTGTATGTGTTTTTGTCATCTATGAACAACTCAGTAAGTCAATCCTTAGTAGAGGTCTTTATTGTCCCCCACAGATTCCTGCAGGATTCCTGAGGATTTTTGTAATTGGCTGATGTGCCAGCCAAATTGTGAGTCCTGTGGGGGTGTATTCCTGAGGATTTTCAGACAGAAGTAGTCCCAGGATTGATCCAAATGATAAATAACATAACTGATGAGCAGGAGACGGATTTCAGGGTCCAGGGCAGACTTCTAAATATAGAAATGGGCACTTTTAAGTGAAAAATAGTAATAAAGTATAGAAAAAAATACTCATTATTGGTGACAATGTCAGGTGCTGTTTTCTGAATCCAGAGCACATCTCCAAATATAGAAGGTGTGGCTATGCTTTATGAAAAATCAGAGTCACTGTTGGTGACAATGTTGGTGTGCTGTTGTCAGGGTCCAGTGTGCATTTCAAAAACATAGAA
>NW_001889886.1:159444-178349 GCF_000143565.1 Laccaria bicolor S238N-H82
AAGGAGGCCAAAAGATACCTCTGGTTAGCCTGAATGAGCCCATCAAAGAATCAGTTGAAAATACTGAGCAGTTATGCCTTTAGAGGAGGTCTTATCAGTGCCCCCCTAATTCCTGCAGGAATCCGGTCATTCCTGCAGATTCCGGTGGATTCCAGAGGAATGAAATTTGGCAGGGAGGCCTGCTATTTTCATCATTCTGGTGCCTTACCATTCCAGGGGAATTTGGGCATTCCAGAATTGACACTGGAATGTTCCACAGGATTGACAGGAACGGAATGCAATGGAATCCATTCATTTGTTTGTTTATTTTACTTCTGTTACCAAACAAAGGCAACACTACCAAACAAATGCAACACTCTTTCCTTTCCACCCACCAACCATCCTCTTCCCCACCTCCATTCCCTCCCACCAACCACATTGACAACGGCGACAACCACAATGATGCAACATGACCCAACAACGGCCATGACACACCACCAACGAATGGTAACGACCACTGCCAGCGACATGGCACCACCACCATCCTCAAACACCCACCACCACAATGACATGGCACCACCAGAGCACCACCATCAACCAATGGCGACCAGCGCCCACCACGATTCATGACCGCCCACCATGACGACCACCCGAATGCAGCAACAAAGGTCAGACGACGTGTATTTGCGTCATCTGACAGTGACGATTGGTATGTCATCACCATCGGGTTGTTTTGAGCCACCCAAGTGAGTAACAGGTCCCTCCACCCCCCACTGCTCACTATTCAGGTGCCCTGTTGACGCGGCAAACCCCCTCACCCCCCACTCCTCGCTTTGCAGCTGCCACTACCCCTGGAAACTCCCCAGTGCCCATGAAAACGCCCTAGCAGCCACGAAAACCACACCCCGGCCACGAAAACACCCCAGCGCCCATGGAACAACACCCAGTGCCCACACATGAGGTCAATGACATGCAACACCCAGCAGACAGCAAACAACACCCAGCGCCCATGTACAACATGTGACGACAACAATGCAGCAACGACACACGACAATGACAATACAATGATGACACGAGGACAATGACATGCAACACACTCTCCCCATCACTCCCTCTGTGTCTCTACCCCCTTCTCTTGTCCCCACCCCTTTCCTTCTCCATTGCCATGTCCTTTGCCTCTTCATTGTCCCTACCCCCCTCCTTGTCCCCACTGCCTTTCCTTGTCCCTCCCCCCCTGCTTTAATATAGATTGTATGTGGTAAAATACATTTTATGTCCTTATTAAATACATTATAATTTGACCTATGAATCAAGTGCTTGAGATATGGGTTCTATAAGGGATTTTGAGTACTAAGTTATTAGGATAAGGTTGGAGTTGAATAAATACAGATGTAGTCACATGATGAAAAGCTGATCAGAATATGGGGGTAAATTTACATGGTTTTTCAACCTTACTCTGCTTCATTCCTGTGGATTCCTGCAGGAATGGGAGGGGCACTGTAAAGTACTGGAACATCTTGCCCCTGGTGATCGTGAACTTTGTGTGTGAATGCGTGAACATCTGGGCTGCGGATATCGTGAACTTCGCTTGAATTCGATGTGAAACTGATGTGAACATTCCACAAACCTATTAGAAACAGTTAGAGACACCCTGTTGAGCCTGGAAATGTTAAAGGGACTCAGAAATGCCATTCTAGATACAGTAAAACCCTTTTCAAGTGTGCGCATGAATGTGTGAACACATTGGCCGTGGATATCGTGAACTTCGTATGAACTTGATGTGAACATGACCTGAACTTTGGGCAAACTTCTTGAATTCACCAATCAAGTTAAGAAGTCCCTGTTCTAGTAAACTGAGAGACCATAAAGATTTACATTACTCACCTTCTTTCGTAATTTGCAAGTGTGCAAGGCAGATGCCAACACTATTTGCAAACTATTTGTTCACATTTCTGATGCACAAATGTATTAGAAAGATCTCCTCAAACCAGGAAGCATTATTTGAGGTAAGAAGTGTGAGTTTGAGATACAATAAACCTATTGAGATACCATGAATACATATATTACATACCTTCCTCAAAATTGGCAAGTGTGTGAGACAGATGCCAACACTATTTGTTCACCTTTTGCTTCAATTTCCAACTATTTTCAACCCATTATCTCTGCATTACATTTCATTCTTCATGGGTCACACCCGAACCACATCTGAATCTAAAAGCAAAAGAAACAAGACTGCTTCGGGTGAAGAGGGAGTGATAAACTAACAAGAGACCAATGTTACTACAGAAGGTTGTTCAAACCTGCTTACAATTGATGATGGTTCACACTTTCTTTTTTCACAGTCACCCAGAGCTTAGGGAGAAATCAAAACTCAAATGAGAGTGCACTGTCAAGGACATTGTTCTACCACCGGTCAACTGTAACCAGGAGCTATTTTCAGAGGAGTTTGATATAACATAATTTTCTCAATTCTGTGAAATCTGTGATCATGTATGTGCTTGGGCCTTGCCCTGGGGTGGAAGTTGGGCCTGGCACCACAAACTCGATTCCGAATATCAAAAAGCTACCAAGGAAGATAGGGTTGAACATTTGGTTGGAGAGATGCTAAACCACACTGACATTGGTTGGGAATTAATGGAGGACCTCTCAAGCATGGAAGGCCATCTCCCAAATTCTGATTGGCAAATAAGGGAATTGTGGAGAATTGAAGTAGAATTCCTTCGCATTATCACACAGGGTTTGGCAGCTCTTGAGGTGTGCATAAATTTATATGGCCTCTTGTCAGATTATCAATGGTTATGCAGAAAGGAGGAAGATGACGGCCAGGGAGAGGACAGCCAGGATGAGGGGGAGGAGGGCAAGGACAACCAGGATGAGGGTGAAAGTGAGGGCTTTGAGGATGGGAATGAGAGTAGATAGATCATTATATGCAACAGCTAAAATCAAGGTTGAGAGTGTGCAAATTCAATTTGACAAACTTTGAAAGATAAAATTGATGAATTGTTAATATGCTAGTGGTCCACCATATTGACAGGATCATTGGGAGTGATTACACGAAGAGTGGTGGCTACTGTGACTTCAACAACACTTCCGGCTAGGACAGCAGCCTGGTATGCTGCTAGGGCATGATGCATCTCTGAAAATTGCTGCACTGTTCTGCCTGGGGTGCCAGAGTGGTGGTCCTCAGTGGCAGGATCAGCAACCAAAGGGATTGCACTTTCTCCTGCTGTGGAAGTGCCAACAGCTGTGTTCTCAATGGATTCTGAAAGTGAAGTGTTAAAATAAAATGAGAACATTCCAGGCGGAAACTGTACCATTAGCTCCAATAACCTGATAATCAGAAAGAGAATCGTCTGGTAAGGTAGCAAGGGCTTTGCATAGAAATTAGAGATAGCATGTCAGATAAAATAACAACGAACCCTGTGTGACCTCTGCAATTGTGTTGAGTCCTTCTTGAGTAAGGGGGTTGGGTATCATATCTAGCTTTGATGAGCATCTGAATGTCCACAATGAAACAGAAAATGTGCCATATACCTTGTAGCTGAATAGATGAATGAGATTATAAGCATCAAAAAGGCAAACCAGAGTACTAACCTCTCTCAAAAAGGCAAACCAGAGTACTAACCTCTCTCAACACGTAGAACCAGTCTAGCCATTGACACTGCAGCTTCTAAAGCGGTCAAGCAGGAGCGGCAAGGCTTGTTCTGGGCCACTTGCTGTGGGGGGATGTCAGACATGGAAGGGTTGGGAATGAAAGGTGACAAAGAGGAATAAATTCTATACATTGCTTGTCATTGACATTAGTTTGGCAGAATTGCCAAGGATGATCTACAATGATGCATGCATATAGAATTTAACTGAACCTCAGATAGAAATGCCAAGGATACAATTTATCCAAATTCGTAGTTCACACATGATTTATCCACATGTTGAGAAGACCGTGTCACGCGGGAGTGAGGAAAGTGCAATCGGACGCGCTGTCAAGATGTGTGAACACCTAAACAACACACACACACACAAACACCTTAAACACTTATCACCACAGGTACGTGCTCGGTGCTTCGAGTTCGGGTTCGTACGGTAAATAGAATTACCACACTTGTTTTGTTAGAACTTTAGTAGAAGTTTGGGGAAACGATTTTGTATATTTTATATCACTTGTCTAAGTCTAGTAGACCTTTTGCAACAAAAGGTATTCTTTTTACGTGCGGGCACAAGTATAGAATTCGAAACCTAGTAGTCTTTGAAGGGAAACGGCTTTTATTGGGACTGTCTCGGTGTTCTGGGATTGCGTTCTAACTGTATATGAAGAAATGACAAGGAAATTGTGCTTTGTAGACTTTTATAACTCCCTTGAGCTTTTATTATGCCTCTGATTTGGTCCAAACTAGTCTTAAAGACTCTTCAAGCACGCTCACTTGGATTCCTCGGTAATAGCAGAGAGCTCTCTTACTAATTGACAAGATAACCTTATAAAAGCTTTGTGATCCCCACTTAACATGCTGGTTCCGGGCACACATTACTTATGTCTGCGAAGAAAAGTCCTTAAATTGATTACAAACTTATCCACTACCTCAGATGCTACTGGGAGTGCGACAGCTGGTCAACACGGGGGATAATTCCTCTTGTTTCAGCCTGCGCGCGTCCTCCTTTTATACTATTCTTATGTTTTCTATTTATATTTACATGTCCGTGCGTTGCCCGAGAGGTTGGACGAATTAATACTGATTTTTAGTAAAGGTTTGAAGTGGCTCGGTTGTGTTGTGGCACAACTGAGCTGACTTCTTTTAAGTTTTTGTAGTGTTTTCTCTATTGCGGCGACGCGACGCATCAGTATTGATGCGTACACGGGAATCGCCGTAAACGGTTTTCACGATTGGCTCAGCTGAGGCGAACGGTCCGCTTAGTGATTTTCTCTCTATTATTAGATACTATGCCCAGGTTTTCGGACCGCACGGCAAATCGTTCATAGTTTTTCTCTTTTGGCAGACTTCGGAATATTTCGCGAAGTCTAATTTTCTTGGGTCAATGATGCCATGATTTGTGATGCGCGTGATGCGCATGATGCGTCCCTCCACATGACTCCTTGGATCATGCTTCGTAGCACGTGACCGAATGACTTCTCGCGTCAGGTACGCGTCGAGTTTCTACGCTCGCGCGTTTATCTTTAGAATTAATATCTTTTAATCCATAATAAGGTGAGACCCTGGTTTGGTGTAAACTCCAATACCCTGTGCAGGGGTGTCTTTACTCTAGAACACTCGGTAGTGTACTATTTCATGGTAGCTTAGCCTTTTATTAGACTTCGAGTATATTGAAGTGATTCGGTCACGAACCAACCGCAATTCCTACTGCCTAAGGCATGCACATTTCTCGGATGTAGACTTTAATCGACTAGACTGGGTTGCGTCTAACGATCCTTATGATCAATGTGACTGTATTTCTACTATAGGAGGTTTTATAGGAGAAATTGCTAAAATTCGCATTTTTACGGGTGTATTGTTACACTCCGTATCAATGTGCAGTGCCCTTAAGATACATAAGAAATTGAGATGCATGCAATAGGTAGTGAGGAGACAGTGTGCCTAAAATAGAATGTGATTGGTTTCTACATATAGCTTAGTGTTTGCTGGAGAGTCAAACCACCAGTGTGGAAGTTTGTACTGAGGTGGAAGTTTGTGGTGTAGAATATTTGTGCAATAGATCTAGAGTGATAATTGGTATCTGGAAAAGTTGAAGAAATGGAGATGTGAAGAATGGGGAAAGATAAGAGGAGATTTGGGATTGTATACGAAAGAGCTTACTGGAGATCAAAACGAAGGTACGGAAAGATATTTGTCTGATGTACTGAAAACAATCAGCATGGTGGAAGGAGAGAAATCACCTGCCTTGAATTATACCTGTCAGTTCGACCTCTGTCACTTCACCTCATCATTGAATTCTTTGCTGTCCATCATGGGAAAATCTTCTATAACCGATGAGCAAAAGAAATGGCTCGAATCCCATATTCCAGCATTCACTGAAGTGCAGAAGAAATCAACAGTTGCACGCTTTCACCCACACATCGCTGAAGGCTGGTTTGAGAAATATCCTGAACGCAATGCTCTCTTTCCAACAGCAGCTGGTGAGCTGTCAGCAGTTCTTACCCACCACAGGAGGATTCGACTGGCTGGGCGTTTTTTATTGGATGTGCTGGTCCACTTCCAAAAGCTGGAGGGACAGTATATCAACACAAGTCTGTCATTCTCTTCTTTTCTTCACCATTATTTTATTAATCACCCCTTTCATAGCTACTACTTTGGGCCAAAGAGCGATGGTGGTAGAGACTTCCATGAAGCTTACACAGGATTTAAAAAAGGAATTTCTTTGTGTATGTTTGACTCAAAACTGTTTCAGCACCAGAAGTCTGTCAGGAAAGAGCTTTCAGCTTCACAGGAGTGGGACGTAGTGTTCACAGGTCCAGTCTACAGGACTGAAAATAAACATAGGACTGAACTGGACTGAACCACGGTCCGGTCTTTTTCCAGTTGCAGTTGCCCACATTTGTGGTCAGTCCAGTTGCCAGTTGCCATGTTTTTGTAAATATATAAAAACCGAAAAAGACCGGTTTAGACCGGTTGCAACCAGTCTTTGAACTGGACTGAACCACGGTCCGGTCTTTTTCCAGTTGCAGTTGCCCACATTTGTGGTCAGTCCAGTTGCCAGTTGCCATGTTTTTGTAAATATATAAAAACCGAAAAAGACCGGTTTAGACCGGTTGCAACCAGTCTTTCGTCCCATAACATGCTGGACCTTACTTGTGCACATTTTACTTAAATTTCGGTCCCTGAATCATCAAAAGCGGTCAAGAATTGGTTGAGATATGGCCAAAAACATTTTTATACATGATTCAAATGTACGTCCTTCTGTTTTCACCCTACCTCAGTCAAATCTTGACGGAATTGCTTAAATTTTTGATCAGTCTACGGAGAATTAAAATATCTATCTACGTATGCAATGTACGTGACGTAATATTTAGTTTCTGTGGTGTAATAAATTTTACAACAAAAGACCGGTCTGGACCAGTCTTTTTTGTGTTGTGGACTGATTAGGACTGGTCCAAAGTGGTCTGGTTGCGGTCCCTCAATATTTGGATTGGTCTAGACCGGTTGCAGTTGCCAGTTGCGTCGTTTTGAGGTAAAAAACTGGACTTAACTGGACCTGCAAACACTAGTGGGATGTCCTATCCTCGATAATGACATAGCCAAAACCCAACCTATCCTTGATAGTGATGTAGCCAAAACCCTGATTGCCATGCCAAGATCTGAATCACCTTCCATCAAAATGATGCCATCAATCAGGCCTGACCTCTGTGAAAGTTCTGGGCCTTCTTCGGAACCTGACTCGTCACTACTACCAATGTCGAGCACACTGCCGCTGGACGCTCCTCTGGTTCTTGACAGCTCATCTCTGGCCACTCCTGCTCATTCTCCACAAAAACAAGCCCTTGATCAATACCGCTCAGCAGTACTTTACAGTGCCCCACCTATTCCTGCAGGAATCCAGTCATTCCACAGGACTTCCAGTGGAATCCACAGGAATCCACAGGAATCTGCAGGAATTCCACACGTTCTGTGGGCGCTGGGTGTGGTTTTGTGGGTGCTGGGTGTCGTTTGTGGGCGCAGGGGTGTTGTTCGTGTCTGCTGCGTGTTGTTTCGTGTCCACGGGCGGTGTACGTGTCTGTTGGTCATTGTCTTCTGTCTGTTGGGTGTTTTTCGTGTCCGTGGGTGTGGTTTTGCATCCGTTGGCCGTTGTTTCGTGTCTGCTGGTGGTGTGCGTGGGTGCTGGGTGTCGTTTCGTGGGCGGGGTGTCGTTTTCGTGGGGGTTGGGGTGTTTTCTTGGGTTCTGGCACTCGTTGTTTCGTGACGTGGCGTCTCCGCATTGTTGTTGAAGGGCGGCGTGGTCGATGTTGGTGGACGTGGTGGCCATGGGTGATAGACAAGTGATGTGGGTGGTGGTGGCTATGGGTGATGGTGATGGCATGGCGTTGGCGGCGGTGACGAGCATAGTGGTGGTGGTGGAAGAAGAGAGTGACCATGTTTGGTGAGCAGTGTTTGCCAAACAAGCATTGTTTGTTATCCATTGAAAATAAATAAACTATAATACATAACAAAACAATAAAATAACCAGATTACAGTTCCTGCACATTCCGGGGAATGCTATTCCTGCCCATTCTGGGGAAGACCATTCCAGGGACCATTCTGGTGTAAATTCCGGAATGATCAGATTCCACCAGAATGAGAAAACACAGGAATGACAAATTTAGCAGGGCTTACTGCTAAATTTCATTCCACCGGAATCCACAGGAATCCACTGGAATTCCACCGGAATGACCGGAATCCTGCAGGAATAGGGGGGGCACTGATAAGACCTCCCGCTCAGGCCAGACTCTCAAAGCTCCTGGGGATGATATTTCCCTCAACACTGGCAGTGCCTGGAACGACAATAAAGATGGAGGGTTGGATGCTGCTTTTGGAGGAATGGTCTCAACTGATTCTATTGAAGGGAGTGAGAAGAGATTTCCAATGTCAGGTGGGTCATCAGTGGAGGTGAACAGCTTACCATTGGCTCCAGGTGCGCCATCATCGCCTATCTCGCATGCCTTCACCCGAATGGATCAATCACTCTTCACTCAAAGGCGAACTCCTCCTTCTGCTTCCTCACCTTCTCCCCCTTCATGATCCCCTCATCGATCCTCTCCTTTATATGGAGAATATGGGGAAACTGGAATCAACTGCTGGGATTTTATTAGCATCAGCACCTGGGTTTGTGTTTCAGAGAACACCTCCATGACGCGAGCCTTTAGCTGTCACAACACAGGAGAAGAGTGATTTCAACAACCCATTTGCAACCCTTGCATCCAATCCCTGTGTTTTTGGCCGTGCCCCAATCAATCTGTTCACATTGGGTCACACTGTCAATCTGTCTAGTGCATCACCTCCCAAATCCCCTTTACCTTCAGTGCCAGCCTCTGCACTTACCCCTACTCCACCTCCTTCATCCCCGCCTTCTTCAGCACCACTCAATTCAGAGGCTTCCATGATGATTAACTACACCATCCATGGTGCAGCCATCAATGCTGATACACATTGCACGGGGATGAACGTGAAAGTGTGAAACATGCACACAAGGATCAAGCACGTTGGGAAAACCCTAAACATCTAAACACTCATTCACACACACACACACACACTATCACAATCTCGGTGCACGAGTTCGAGGGCCTTTGGTATTGAGAAATACCACTTTCGTCTTCTTAGGTTAAGTCTCAAGAGATTTTGTTCAAAATGGTTTATTATAGGGTGTGGTTTAGAATAGTTCAATAGAACAAAGTATGTCTTTCTGGGAACTTGGTCTCTTAAATGCAAAGTTCTTTGATCACAGTTTCTTTTATTAACACAAAACATGACTTCAATTGACTTTTATGAGTCCTGTGAGTTTTATTATTATGTCACTACACTCCAAAACAAAGGGGTATGAGTACGCTGTCTTGTCTAAAATGATACTGTGTCCTTAAAACCTCTTATTCAAAAGTCTCCAAGCAAGTTGACTCCCAAGCACGCTGGCTTCGTTCACACTGTACTTATCTGACCACAAAGAAATCTCCTTAAATTGATTACAACTGTCCACCTCCTAAGTCTCTTACTTGGAGTGCAACTAGCTGGTCAACGGGGGGGTGATTGCTTGCCTTTTGCCCTGCTAGCGCACTCCTTATATACTCCAGAAACCCCTATCTATGTTTTACATGTGTTTCTAATGCAGGATCCTTTGGTCCAAATTACAACACTACAGATTTTATAGTGTTGCGTCTTTCATTTTCAAACGCATCAGTGTTTGATGCATATGTGGAGTTAGCCGATGTAGCTATTCTTAGCTTGGCATGATCTCGCGTGTTTCTTTTCTATGGCCCGGTTACTGGTTTGACAGGTGGCATCCATGCATACACATTACCAATAGCCTTTGGTCTTCCGTCATTTCCGAGTTTTTAATTAAAATGCCTTGTCTTGGCTCGTCTTTAACCTCTGAAGGTGTTTTCAAATGTCTTTCTTAATTGTCAGGGGGTTCTTATTATATTTCATATAATAGAATGTGTCTTTTTCCCATGTTTGTATTTGTGATGTTCAGACACATCAGTCTTTGATGTGTATGCAGGAATTGCCATACATGACTTTCTGAATGGCCGTGAGCCATGCTAAGTCTGCACAGGTGTAGTTTAGTCTTTACATGTTTCAGACATGCCATTTAGATGTCTATGTTGTCTTTTCTGTATTTCTTGTATAAGCACGAGTTTCCACGATAAATCCATTATGTGTTTCTAAACCCTTTGGTAGTAATGCAATTCTTCTCCCTGTGCTGGGTGTTTACTCTAGAGCCTCTTTTTGCCCTATTTCATGGTAGGTAACCTTAGATATGATCCAAGTATAATGTCATGACACGTACTGCTGTCAGTTCCACAGCCTTAGTCCTATTTAGTGTTTAAAGGTTCAGTTCAGTCTGGTTTTTTGCCCCGAAAACGCGCAACCGTGGACCGCAACCGGTCCAGGACCGACCCAGATATTGAGGGAACCGAACCGAACCACCTAGGACCGGTCTTTTGCAGTCCATGATACCGGTTCAGACCGATCCAGACCGGTTTTTTTGCGTATAATTTATAATTTATTATACCAATATAAACCATTTATATCTTGACTAGTATGACTCTGAAAAATAAACGGGTTATATAAAATAGTAAAGCATATAAATACCCATCATTCTACCAATTTTCAAGAGATTTAATGAAGATTTGACATAGCTATGACTGAAACTGAATTACATCTCCTAGAGACTCGGGTAAAATATGGATTTGGTTATATCTTTCTCAATTCTTAACCGTTTTTGATGAAACAAAAACCCCATAAAAGGCAATAAACGTGGTTACAAGGCTATGTAACGCACGTAACCGTTTAACCGGTTGCAACCGATTAAAACCGGTCTTTGAACGGTTTTAAAAGATTTTCGAAATGAGGCAACCGGCAACTGGACCAACCCCAAATTGGGGCAACTGCAACTGAAAAAAAGACCGGACCATGGTCCGGTTCAGTTCGGTCCACCGGTTTTTTGCGGTCCTATGGACTGAACCTTTAAACACTAGTCCTATTTTCAGATTCCACTCATTTGCATTTTTAGTCAACTGAGCTGGGTATGCACATTGACTCTTTGTATCATTGCAATTGTATGTAGTGTATTTATTAGAGATGACCTTCATCCAGTACTTCGTCATGCCCTACTGATTCCTGCAGGAATGAAGGCATTCCACCGGATTCCAGTGGAATCCACAGGAATGGCACAGGAATCCACAGGAATGGCACAGGAATCCACAGGAATGGACAGGAATGGCACAGGAATGGACAGGAATGGCACAGGAATGTTACAGGAAGGCCTAAAATGTATATTTCACAACTTAATCCTAAGAATTCCTTATAATATTTAGACTTGACTAGGGAAAATCAAAGTGTATTTGATAGAACTACACAAAAAATGATGTATTTCAATTATAATACAAAATATATTTAATTACATGCAGTTTATACTAGAGAAGGGGGAAGAGGGAGGGGAGGGAAAAGGGAAGGGGGATGAATAAAGAAGGGGAAGAGGGAGGGGAGAAGGGAAGGGGGATGGATAAAGAAGGGGGAAGAGGGAGGGGAGGGACAGGGAAGGGGGATGAATAAAGAAGGGGAAGAGGGAGGGGAGGGACAGGGAAGGGGGATGAATAAAGAAGGGGAAGAGGGAGGGGAGGGACAGGGAAGGGGGATGGATAAAGAAGGGGGAAGAGGGAGGGGAGGGACAGGGAAGGGGGATGAATAAAGAAGGGGAAGAAGGAGGGAAGGGACAGGGAAGGGGGATGGATAAAGAAGGGGGAAGAGGGAGGGGAGGGACAGGGAAGGGGGATGAATAAAGAAGGGGGATGAATAAAGAAGGGGGAAGAGGGAGGGGAGGGACAGGGAAGGGGGAGGACAAAGGAAGGGGGAGAGAAAAGGAAGGGAGAGGGAATAGGAAGGGGGAGTGAAAAGGGAGGGGGGAGGGAAAAGGGAGGGGGCTCTTCGACATCGTCGGTTGATGTGGTCGTCGTCCTCGGCGTCCGTCGACGTGTGGCCGTCCTCGTCGTCCGTTGACGTGTCGTCGTCGTTGTCTGTCGTCGTTGTCTGTTGACGTGTCCTCGTCCTCGTCATCCGTCCTCGTCTGTTGACGCGTGGCCGTCGTCGTCGTCGCTGACGTGTTGTTGTCGTCGGTCGTCGTCGTCCGCTGACGTGTCGTGTCGTCCGTTGACGTGTCGCCGTCGTCGTCCGTCGTCGTTGTCGTCCGTCGATGTGTCGTCGTTGTCGTCCGTTGACGCGTGGCCGTCGTCGTTGTCGTCCGCTGACGTGTCGTGTCATCCGTTGACGTGTCGCCGTCGTCGTCCGTTGTCGTCCGTCGACGCGTGGCCGTTGTCGTCGTCGCTGACGTGTTGTCGTCCGTCGTCATCGTCGTCGTCGTCCGCTGACGTGTCGTGTCGTCTGTTGGCATGTTGTCATTGTCCGTCGTCGTCGTCGTCCGTTGGAGTGGTGGCGTGATGACATGGGGATGGGTGTCGTTGATGATGATGGTGGGTGAGGAAGAAGAGGGTGAGTGTGGATGATGCCAAATCAAATGTCGGCAAACGCCGAGGCTCGATTTGGGCATCGGCATATTAATGTTTATTAATATTATTGATTAGTAATGTAAATTCCAGTCATTGCATTCCGGTGTCATTCCTTTTTGTCCATTCCGGGGACCATTCTGGCTACTAATCAGGAATGACATCATTCCCGAGGAATATTTGTCCCCCGGAATGTCATTTTGGCTGGTGTCTCTGCCAAATTTGATTCCTCTGGATTCCGCCGGATTCCACAGGAATGACCGGAATCCGGCAGGAATCAGTGGGGCATGATAAAGACCTCTCGAATTTTATATGGGTGAAATGGTTTCATCCATATCAACACCAATTTGGCATCCTCAGACAGTGCAACCCAAGAACATCATCAGATTCGACCATGGCATCAATGCCACTCTTCTCTCTGGTGGTGGTGATGCTTGCAATGGTGATACAGAATCTGCTCCCGGCACAACCACTCACACACCTATATCTGCTGGTGCTAACACTGCTCCTTCCAGTAGCACTGATGCAACACCTTCCAACAATATGACCCCTGCACCTCCCCCGGGTGATGGCCCAAGCGATAAGGAAAATCATGCACCTTTGACTGAGCTTACCCACTATGAGAAAGTGGCTCTTACTAGAGCCTGCAAAAAACACAAGGTAGAAGAAGCACTAGGTGCATTGGATAAAGGAGCTAACAGAAAGGGGGACAGTGAGAAGGGGTCTAAGGGGTCAGGAAAGAAGCGAAAGGAGCCAGAGGGTGGTAAGGAGCCAGAGGGCAGTAAGGAGCCATCATAAGTCTTGTAGTGGCCATGAAGTTAGGAAGCCAAATTATTGGGTACAGGAGGGATGAGTACTGCTATTGTATTTGCACCATGAAATATATATAGCCTGTGTTCATAAAATTTGGAGCTAGTCTGGATTTCTGAGAGAGCCCTTGGTTTTGAATGGTTGAGGCACATAAAGAAATATCATTTTTAAAAAAACTGAACAGTCAAGAATTGAACACAGAGCATCCTCCTACACATAAGATTGACAATGCCAAACAATCCACTCACCCATATGACTGATATAAGAATAGAAATATTAAGAATATACTGGCACCAGTCCTCCTTGAGACTTTTCCTTCAAAGTCCTTCGCTTTTTTCAAAGTCTTCTCTCATTGATTGATATATAATTCAGTGCTTGCTCAATTAGTCAAAAAATACCTTCAAACACACTAACCCTAACAAAAAAAAATGTATGTCAAATAAATAGCTGCCAAAAGCCTGCCATCTGATCCTGCCAATCCAAGAGGTGTGCCTGCCATGCCGCCATCTGTTACCAATGCCACTGATGTACCCAAAGGGGGAAGTAACCTATTTTGGGAAGGTGCCAGGGCCTACCCTGTGAAAGCCATGCCATAGTGGCCTGAGGCTAGTGTTTAAAGGTTCAGTCCATAGGACCGCAAAAAACCGGTGGACCGAACTGAACCGGACCATGGTCCCGGTCTGGATCAGTCTGAACCGGTATCATGGACCGCAAAAGACCGGTCCTAGGTGGTTCGGTTCGGTTCCCTCAATATCTGGGTCGGTCCTGGACCGGTTGCGGTCCACGGTTGCGCGTTTTCGGGGCAAAAAACCGGACTGAACTGAACCTTTAAACACTACCTGAGGCACCCCAAATGTGGAAGGAAGGGGACCAGAAACCTGTGTAGTGTGTTGTGCAAGCATTGTGCACAACCTATGTGACTAGGATTACAGTCAGTGTTTGCAAGTATATGACTGTACTGCCTGTCTTATGATGTTATACCTTGCTTTTTTCTTTGGATTGTTTTATTTTTGCTTACTTAATGACTGTCATGATTCGACTTGCATTAGTCACAATAGCACATGTGTAGTAGTGACATCTTTTCTATTCATCGTACCACCACTATGTTCGCTCATGGAGCAGCCACATTGTATCGCATCCTCCTTTAGAGTCAAAGTAAGTGATTCGAGTTTGTAAGGTCATTGAATATTCTCCTAGAGGTATTCGAACTTCCATTGGTCCCAATCCTCAAACTCTACTTCCTTGAGGATTTCCTAAGGAAGAGCAGAGGTCCCGCAACAGACATCTGAAGCATTAGCAACCTCCATGAGAGTTCGTGAATTGAAGACTAACTCACTTGAAGCACGATCAGTCCTCACACCATAGTAATAGAATCAACATCCTCATTCACCAGACCCTATGTCATCGATTCGACCACCCACTCCTACTGTACCTCACAGGACACCTATTACAAAGGTGGACACTGTGGGATGTGATGACGCCCTGGCTGACTATGTTACCAAGAGAAAATCAAGGTCTGACAGGCTTCAACCAAGTGTGCACATCGTCATTAACAATGAAAACACCATGCTAGCCATTGGAAATATGCGAACATCATCATGAACAATGACAACACTAAGATAGCCACTAACTCTTCTGGCCCAAAGAGCATGGGAAACAATTCTCAACCTCAATGTGCACTGTGCCTGACATTAAGTGTGGCAGAAAAAATTGACATGCTTTTCTTAATTAGGAAATGGCCCAATTAGGAAATAGTGTGCAGATCAAAGCATATACTACACATGGGTCAAAGCTATTGGTAAATATCTGTCAACAAACATCCCAATGAGGGTTTTCTGCCTACAAAATAATAGGTAAATCCCCTATCCTGTATATTTAAAAAAATCCCAAGTTTTTTTCTTAAATATAGGACCCCAGGCACCCCTTGTGGCTGAAGAAACATATCCTTAGTCAACCCTAGCTGCAAAATATATCCCAAGTCCATCCCAGACAAGAAATATATTTCTACATTGTGACAGTCACAATTCAGGGTCCAGGCATAAGAAAGATATTTGGAGTCCATTCCAGTGAGGAAATGTATTTTGGGGTGTGTGACACACTAGAAATATATTTAGGTAAGAGTGGAGATATTTAAGCCCCAGAATATATACAATATAGATATACATCCTGACATTTAGTCCTGTAGTATTTATGGAGTTTGCAAGACTAATAGTCAGTTGACAGGGGGTGACTGAAGTGCCAAGCCAGTATTTCAAGTTGTGAAGTATATTTGCACCTATCTATACATCAGCTCCAAGACAAGGCAGATCTTACAACAACTTAGGGTGACATGAAGTCTGACCATCATGCAACTTTAAGTATAGTGACATGTCCATGGTTCTGGTGGTCCTCCACCTTTCTGACCAAGTTCATATAGTCAAAGACCAAGATGAGCAATCACTACCCAATCTATCAAGGCATCCCAGACATGCTTCAGACCCAAGCTTGAACTTGTTATTCCATCCAGTGATGACTTCAATCACCACATCCATCTTCAGCTCTTCCACCTATACATCCAGCCAAGATATGAATGATAAAGTGCCCAATCAACATATCAGCAGAGCAATGTATGTAAAGCAATCTGGACAAGTCCATATCCACCAACAACAACCATCTCAATGTCAGATATGCAAGTTCTATGCCAGAGCCTGACAGTGACAAAGTTGTAAAATTAATAGTGAGGTGTTCATGACCACATCAGCATCTTCTCTACATCTTCATCTGCTTCAAGTTCAATTCCATGGATGTTAAGCAATCTATACAAGTCCATATCCAGCAATAAGATCCAAGTCTATGTCAGACATGCAAGTAGCATATCAGAAGATGACCAACCCAGTGTCTTCTCTACCATCTCTGTCTGGTTCAAGTCCATCTTCAGTATAATGTCAAGCTGAGACTTGTAGTAAACTTTTCTATGTGATCTATATCCAATCTTTGTAGTCTTTTGTAGTTTATTGGTAAATGTTGTAGTCAATATCCAACTTTTTGTGGCAGTCTTTGGTTGTCTGTTAGTAGATATTGTAGTCAATAACTGATTTTTGTAGTCTATCTGTAATCTTTTGTAGTCTGTCATTGTCAATTTCCTTTTTTTTTTTCAAGAGATGCACTTTCCTTTTTGGGTTAAATTTCCCATGACACAATCATTGTAGCCTCTCTTTTTAGCTTTCTAAATGTGTTGACATCATATTGTTTTCATGGAGAAAAGTGCAAAGGTTGAAAAAAGCCAGTGGTCAGAAAGATCATTATCAACATATCTCCACAACAGGAGCACTCTAGGACATAATTCAAACAGATTTGGAAAGCTACAGTGCAGGGCTTAGTGTTGCCATAGCTTGGCTAGCTGAGAGCCAGCTGATGTAAGCCAGCTAAATTTCCTTAAGTGGCTCAGCTTGGCTTTTAGCTGACTCAAAGCTGGCTCAAGCTGGCACATAATTTTTAAAGTGATGTGATGATAAATATGGGTAAATTAGATGCTGTCTACCTGATAGATACACAATGCAATGTATAATTCAAGCATAGAACTATGATAGAAACTCTAGGGTTTTGAATATAAATATAAATTCACAAAAAATAGCCAAGGATGTGAGATAGCATAGAAATCGGAGCACATATGGATGTCATCTCTTTAGGACCTTCAAATGTGACTAGAATACAATGTAAACAAGCCTTCAATGATGAAAAAAGGTGGAAAGTTGACTGAGATACCACTTCAGGCAACCACCTAAAGGTACCCTCTTAGGGTAGTTAGTCTATGCCTATAAGACTACCCTATGAGGGACCAATACCATGGTATATCCCACCTGTTTATTGGATTCCCCTGGGGGTAGCCAGGTATTCCCTTGGGATTCCCCTGATATTCTTCTGGACTTCCATAATTGGCCTCTCCTGTCTTGGGAATCCAAGTGATGTGGGAGTCCCTTAGGAGTTGTTCCATGGGATTCCTTTAACTAAGGGATTCCCATCTGATTTTTTTTTTGGTACACTGGGACTCCCAAGGATCAAAGTACGCAAGTTAATAACTTAATTCATGGATTTTTGTTTGAATGTCCATCTTATCAGCATGGGAAGAGGACTTGAATAAATGAACTGGTATATTTCATGTACATGCTTTGAAAGTAGTTAGCACTTTCATATATATTGAATCAATGATAAGGAGAAGGTTCAATTGATTTAGGAGGAAGGTTTATATATGATTTGAATTGAAGGTCCCAAATTTCACATTGCTTTGACAGCAGCTATCATTGAGCAGGTTGATAGAAGGAACTGCAAACCTCCACCTGCATTTGCAATGTTGGTTGGTGTTGTGCGCAAAGATACTAACATACTACAGGTACTTGTAACTTTCACAAACAGATAGAAAATTGCTAAGGTGGTTGTCAGTCACGGAAATCAACCTTTGTAAGGATAACATACTACATAGAGTGCATAGAACTCGGTAAAACATAGCAATCATAAATCATACTTGAAAACATAGGGTAGCAAATGAGATAACCAAGTAGACTAATAGGGAATGAAATATTCAGATAGAGAATGAAACGACGAAGTCAAACTAGCGCCTTCCGTTCGGAGGATAACCTCTCGACAAATCCTTCGAAGAACCTGGCCTGCCGTTGTTTGGAGAGGTCGGGCGACCACCAGATGGGATTCGCCGTGCTGGCAAGGGAGCAACCTTGCGGATAGCGCCGTCATCCAACTGCGATATCTTACGCTTCTTTGGAGGTGGCTCAGGGTAAGTAGCACCCATGACAGGATGTCCCACATCCTCTTCGTTGTAAGACCGCTTTGCGAGATTGTGAGGGTCTTCTATGGCATAGTGACTGCGTGCGGGGCCTGCATTGTATCGATCAGGATGACGATGGCCATCCTCATTGTGACTGGTATGCTGGCGGTCGAGTGAAGGTGGATTGGGTGCCTCACGGGCGTCACCACGATAATCAGAATCAATTTCGTGGTAGCGACTCTGATTGTGCCCAGGGGTGAAATCACGGGTGTGTCGATATTCATCATCTTCCCCGCCAGTGTAAAAGTTTCGATTGTAGCCACGACGATCATGGTTCACCGGATCTGGCTGAAAAGGCTTCTTCGTCTGAGGTAGAATTGCGGGATCCCACCGTTGGTGAGTTTGCTCACGATCATAAGGATCTGTTGTAGATCGAGGGTGAGGGGAGCGGGCACGGGAATTTAGGGGTGCTTGTTGGTAGTCCTGACCACGATCACGATGATCTGCCAAAGATTGTGAACGAGGAGAGCGTGGACCGGAGTTGGTGGATGCTCGTGGGTAGTCCAGACCATGATCGCCGGGATCCGCTAAAGATCGTAAGCGAGGAGATCGAAGACTGGAGTCAGCGGCTGCTCGTTGTTGGTAACCACCGCGATCGCGAGA